>NC_048595.1:85637569-85737569 GCF_003668045.3 Cricetulus griseus | reverse complement strand
AGGATGAGTGGTCAAACCTGGCTGGAGGCACAGGCTGTGACCTTCACGTTTGATGACCTTACTGAGCATTAGAATCCACACTGAAGGTTGGCATGCTGGTGAGTTTTAACTGTCAACTTGACACAACCTAGACTCATCTGAGAAAGGGGTCATGTTGAGGGACCATGTTGATCTGCGGGCATGCCTGTGTGAGACTGCTCTGGGCATTGAGATGGAAAGATTCACTCTAACTATAGGTGGTATCATCCCCTGGATAGGGGTTGTGAGCTGTGTAAGCATGAAGAAAGCTAGCTGAGCATAAGCAAGTGAGCAGGCAGCAAAGGTGCATTTGATATTTCTGCTCTTGACTCAGATGTGAGGAGACTAGCTGCTTTGAGTTCCTGCCTTGACTTCCTCTCAGTTGTCAACTGTAAGCTGGAATTATACTCCAAACAAGTCCTTGCCTTTTCTAAATTGCTTTGAATCAGGGTTTTTTTTTATCACAACAACAGGAGTGTGCCTGGAAGAGATGGCTTTAAGGTAGGATGGGAAGCCATGTTTTAAAGTACTGATTGAATGTGGTTTCAATTTCTGGATGAAGAACCTGGGCAGAGGACACTCATATATACAAAGGAATTGTTTTTGTAACCCTCCCCCCACAATTTGGAGAAGACTTACCAATAACCTTAATGTAGAAAGTGCAGCTGGCTTGGTTACTGGATGAGTCAGTTGCTGTGTAGGTGATAGCTGCTTCTCCAATTGGGAAGAGGTAAGGTGGGGTAAAGGCTGGATGGACATGGACTGACACCTTACAGAGACAAACAAATATTTGATAATGTCAGCAGTGCATTGCTCGTCTTTTGATTTGTATATTATCAGCATAGGAATAAGAAGATACAGTATTTCATAGAGAAAAAAGGAGGATGAAGCACACACATCCCTGGGGAGTATTTTTCACACCACTATTTTCACCCTTTATAGGGGTGGAATACATATTGTTCCTTATGTTTTAAGCACAATGCAATAGAACACTTTTGTACTCTTGAGTGATCTTCAGAACTTAAGAAGACTTTTACATGTCCCATTCATGTTCATACAAAATATAATTTCTTTCAGGAAAGTATGTTGAAGAACTTTTAATTTGGTTCCAAATTTTACTCTTATAAACAGTTTTATACACCAATTTAAATATATTTTTGCTATTTCCTTACAATATCTCTTCGTGCATAGACCTGACCTCAGACTATCAATATTTTATTGATGGGTAATAAAACATTTCTTCCTAAAAGTATGATAACAACTTGCATTCCCATTGTCTGGGATATGATATCAGTGTCAGTGTTCTCAGGTCTGTATTAAATATCTTCAACCTTGCTAAGTGAAAAGTATTGTGCAGGCCCTTATTTTAGGTTTTTTTTTTTTTTATTTTAGGGTATCTGTGTGATTCTGTGGATCCAAACCGGGGTTTCATACAGGCTAGGCAAAGCCTTCTAACATTGTTCTACATCCCAGTGCAAGTTTCTTAGTCTTCAGCAAAGATTACGTTCTCATGTTTACATTCTTCATTCACTGGAAAATTGCGATGTAATAAAAATTATATTAGCATGTTATATAACAATCATTATAACCGTTGACAGGTTTAAAGAATTTTTTGAATTTGATATTCATTGTTAGGTTAAGAAGTTAAATGATATATGAGTAAAATACTTATATAGTAAAATATATTTCTTTTCCATTTTATTTTTTTAAAAAATATTTCAAATAAGCCTTCCGGTTCCACCGACTTGATCCATAACGAGGAGAGTGACCCTCTGCTCTTACCCAACTCCCGTCCAAAGCCCCATACACCCTGATCTCTCTGTTCCTGTGCCCTCTTGGAGTAGACCTTCCCAGGCAGGGAGGAACTCCCTGAGTCTGGAAACACCCCACTCTTCCTTCCCGTTCCACCGACCTGACCCCTACGGAGATCTAACTCCTTCAGAGTGAGGAGACTACCAGGAGAGGCAAGACAATCCAAAGCTGCGGACATTGAATCCCTGGCCCCCACACACCACTGGGTAACAAGAGGAGATAGAGAGACTCCACCTGCACCCACTGGAAGAAGATGGGAAGAAGACAGAATAAGAACCCACTCAACAACAGAAAGACCAATATGACACCACCAGAATCTAAGGACTCCACACCAGCAAGATCTGAAAAGCCCAACACAGAGCATGAAGGAGAGATGGACCTCAAAAATTATCTCGGCAAGATGATAGAGACCTTTAAAGAGGAAACAAGAAAATCCCTCAAAGAAATAGAAGAAAAAGCAAGAAAAAAATTACACAAAATAGAGGAAAAGACAAACCAAAAAATTCAAGAAATAAACAAATCTCTTAAAGAATCTAAAGAAACCCAAGAAAAAACAACCAAACAAGTGAAGGAAGCTCTTGAAACAGTTCAAACCATGAAAGCTGAAATAGACACGATAAAGAAAACACAAAATGAGGCGATGCTGGAAATGGAAAGGCTGGAAAACGATCAGGAACTAAAGATGTGAGTATAACTAATAGAATTCAAGAGATGGAAGAGAGAATCTCAGTTATTGAAGACTCGCTAGATGATATACATTCACCAACCAAAGAAAACCTCAAGTCCAACAAATCCCTAACACAAAATATCCAGGAAATATGGGACACTGTGAAAAGATCAAACCTAAGAATAATAGGTATAGAAGAAGGTGAAGAAACACTGCTCAAAGGTACAGAAAACATATTCAACAAAATCATAGAAGAAAACTTCCCCAACCTACAGAAGGATATGCCTATGAAAGTACAAGAAGCTTACAGAACACCAAACAGACTGGACCACAAAAAGAAGTCCCCCTGACACATAATAATCAAAACACCAAATCTACAGAATAAAGAGAAAATATTAAGAGCAGCAAAGGAAAAAGGCCAAGTAACATATAAAGGCAAACCAATCAGAATCACACCCAACTTCTCAATGGAAACTCTGAAAGCCAGAAGGTCTTGGATAGATACCTACAAGCACTAAGGGAGCATGGATGTCAACCCAGACTACTGTACCCAGCAAAACTTTCAATCACTATAGATGGAGAAAACAAGATATTCCATGACAAAAACAGATTTAAACAATACATATAAACAAATCCAGCACTACAGAAGGTTCTGGAAGGAAAACTCCAACCCAATGAACATAACTACACTCACAAAAACACAGGCAATAGATAATCTAATTTTACCAAACACAAAAAGAAACAGGAGGGCAAATCTACACACAATGACACCACCAATAATAAATCCAAAACAAACAAGAACCAACAAACAATGGACATTAATATCCCTAAATGTCAATGCTCTTAACTTACCCATGAAAAGATACAGGCTAACAGAATGGATATGAAGACAGAATCCATTCTTCTCCTGTTTACAAGAAACACACCTCAACTTCAAAGACAGGCGATACCTCAGAGTAAAAGGATGGGAAAAGATTTTCCAATCAAATGGGCCCAAGAAACAAGCTGGTATAGCAATCCTAATATCCAACAAATTAGATTTCAAACTAAAATCAATCAAAAGAGATGAAGAAGAGCATTTTATACTCATCACAGGAAAAGTCCATCAAGATGAACTCTCAATCCTGAACATCTATGCCCCAAATACTAAGGCACCCACATTTGTAAAAGAAAAATTACTAAAGCTCAAACCACACATAAAACCACACACACTTCTAGTAGGAGACTTCAACACTCCCCTTACACTACTAGACAGGACTACCAGACAGAAACTTAACAAAGAAACAAAGGATCTGACAGAAGTTATGACCCAACTGGGTTTAACAGATATCTATAGAACATTCCATCCAAACACAAAAGAATATACCTTCTTCTCAGAGCCACATGGAACCTTCTCTAAAATTGACCACATAGTTGGTAGCAAAGCAAACCTCCACAGGTACAAAAGAATTGAAATAATCCCCTGTTTCTTATCAGATCACCATGCATTAAAGCTAGAATTCAACAGCAATACGAATTGCAGAAAACCCTACATATTCATGGAAATTGAATAACACACAATTGCACCATTCCTGGGTTGAGGAAGAAATAAAAAAGAAATTAAAGACTTCCTAGAATTTAATGAGAATGTAGACACAACTTACCCAAACTTATGGGACATGCTGAAAGCAGTGCTAAGAGGAAAGTTCATGGCACTAAGTGCCCACATGAAGAAACTGGAGAAAAGTCACATTAGAGAATTGACAGAGCAACTGAAAGCTTTATAGCAAAAAGAAGCAAACTCACCAAGGAGGAGTAGACGCCAGGAAATAATCAACCGGAGGGCTGAAATCAATAAAGTAGAAACTAGGAAAACAGTACAAAGAATCAATGAAACAAAGAGTTGGTTCTTTGAGAAGATCAACAAGATAGACAAACCTCTAGCCAAACTAATCAAAAGGCAGAGAGAGAGCATGCTAACTAACAAAATCAGAAACGAAAAGGGGGATATAACAACTGACACCGAGGAAATCCAGAGAATCTTCAGGTCATACTTTGAAAATCTGTACTCCACAAAATTGGAAAATCTAAAGGAAATGTACAGTTTTCTGGATAGATATCACTTACCAAAATTAAACCAAGAACAGATAAGCAGTTTAAATCGACCTATAACCCCTAATGAAATAGAAGTAGTCATCAAAAGCCTCCCAACCAAAAAAAGCCAGGGCCAGATGGCTTCACTGCAGAATTATACCAGATATTCAAACAAGAGCTAATTCCAGTACTCCTCAAACTGTTCCGCACAATAAAAGCAGATGGGATATTGCCAAACTCTTTCTACGAGGCTACAATCACTTTGATACCCAAGCCACACAAAGATATGACTAAGAAAGAGAACTACAGACCAATATCCCTCATGAACATCAATGCTAAAATACTCAATAAAATATTGGCAAATTGAATCCAAGAACACATCAGAAAAATCATCCAGCATGGTCAAGTAGGCTTCATCCCAGGGATGCAAGGATGGTTCAAAATGGATTTTCATATGAAAATCCATCAATGTAATCCACCATATAAACGAACCAAAAAAGAAAAACCACATGATCATCTCACTAGATGCTGAAAAAGCCTTTGACAAAATCCAACATCCCTTCATGATAAAGATCTTGGAGAGAACAGGAATAACAGGAACATATCGAAACATGATAAACGCAATATACACCAAACCAATAGCCAACATCAAACTAAATGGAGAGAAACTCAAAGCTTTTCCTCCAAAATCAGGAACAAGACTAGGCTGTCAACTCTCTCCATATCTCTTCAATATTGTACTTGAAGTTCTAGCTACAGCAATAAGACAAGAAAAGGGGATCAAAGGGATACAAATTGGAAAGGAAGAAGTCAAACTTTCACTATTTGCAGATGACATGATAGTCTACATTAGTGACCCAAAAAACTCTACCAGGGAACTCCTACAGCTGATAAACACCTTCAGCAAGGTAGCAGGATACAAAATTAACTCAAAAAAATCAGTAGCCCTACTATATACAGATGATAAATCCAATGAGAAAGAAATCAGGAAACATTACCTTTCACAATATCCACAAGCAACATAAAATATCTTGGGGTAACACTAACTAAAAAAGTAAAAGACCTGTACAATAAGAACTTTGAGACTTTAAAGAAAGAAATTAAAGAAGATACCAAGAAAATGGAAAGATCTCCCATGCTCTTGGATAGGTAGAATCAACAATAGTAAAAATGGCAATCCTGCCAAAAGCAATCTACAGATTCAACACATTCCCCATCAAAATCCCAACACAGTTTTTCACAGACATTGAAATCAGTAGGTAGTTTCTTAAAAAAAAAAATGGGAATCAGTCTACCTCGAGATCCAGCCATTCCTCTCTTGGGTATATACCCAAATAGTGCATGTTCATACAACAAGGACATATGTTCAACCATGTTCATATCAGCAGTATTTGTAATAGCCAGAGCCTGGAAACAACCTAGATTCCCCTCAACTGAAGAATGGCTAGAGAAAATGTGGTACATTTATACAATGGAGTACTACTCAGAAGAAAAAAAAGCAATGGAATCTTGAAATTCACAGGCAAATTGATGGAACTAGAAGAAACCATCCTGAGTGAGGTAACCCATTCACAAAAAGACAAACATGTTATGTTCATATATGAATTTTACACATAGAGCAAAGGATTACCAGCCTATAATCCTCTTCACCAAAGAAACTAGGAAACATGAAGGACTCTAAGGGAAAAATGGACCCCAGGAATGGGAAGCAGCATAAACTCCTGAGCTAATTGGGAGCTTGAGGGTAGGGGAGAGGGAGTTGCCACAATAAGAGCAGAAGAGGATTAGAGGAGAGGAAATGTAGGAGCAGAAATATTGAGTCAGGGGAAGAATAGAGGAGAGAGAGCAGCATGAGAGATACCATATTAGAGGGAGCCACTATAGGTCTGAGAAGAGATCTGGAACTAGGGAGATCTCCAGAGACCTACAAGGATGACACATCTGACAATCCAGGCAATGGTGGAGAGGATAACCTAAAAGCCCTTCCCCTAAAATGAGATTGATGACTACTCTTTATGCCATCCTAGAGCCCTCATCCAGTGGCTGATGGAAGCAGAGACAGACATCCACAGATATATACTGAGCTGAAATCTGGAATTTAGTTGAAGAGAGGGGGGAATGAAGATCGAAGGGGTCTGTACCAGGTTGGAGAAACCCACAGGAACAGGTTGGCCTGAACAAGGGAGAGCACATTGACCCCAGATGCTGTCGGGGAGGCCATTACAAGACTGATCCAGACCCCTGAACATGGATGTCAATAAGGAGGCCTCTGCACTCCAGGGAGCCTCTGGTGATAGATTAGTATTTTTCCCTGGTGTAAGAAGGGACTTTGAGAGCCCATCCCATGTGAAGGGATACACTATAGCCCTGGGCACATGGGGAAGGGTCCAGGCCCAGCACAGGAAGATTTGGTGGACTTTGCAGAGCCCCTGTTGAGGGCCCTACCCTGCCTGGGGAGTGGAGGGTGGATGGGGTGGGGGTAGGGGGGTGGGGAGGAGGAATGGGGGTGAGGGGAGGGAGAGGGAGAAAGGACTTAATGTGAAACAAGCTTGTTTCCTAACTTGAACTAATAAAAAAATTAAAAAATATAAATTAGCTTCTACTCTGTTTAATTTTTGCTAACTGCAATAAATATTTATTGAGTATCATACAAAATATTTCAAATAAGCTTAGAGAGCTCTTTATGAACTGATTTGATAATCATTTGCATGTATTTGATGGTACATTTTAAAATTTTTAACAATTAAGAGACTCAGTTAACATTCAGGCATAGGTCTGGGAGGTGCTCATAAGAATGGTCCCTCCCATGGGAGTGAATGTCAGTTGAGGGCTAACTGCTAGAGACAGGAAATCATTGTCTTCAGTGCTATAGTCACTGATGAGTTGCCCGTGCTCCAATGGATCTCCCAAGACCCAGACCCACACAGGTGGGTGAGGGGAACTGATTAAACCCAGTAGGTCACAAAACAAAACAATGATTGCTGGGGAGAAAATACTACAATGGAGACAACTGCAAGTTGGGCAGGGACCTCTAGGAAGACAGATTTTGAGAGTGGCTAGTCAGGCTGGGATAGGCTTTCTGGTCACACAGCTGCCCCTGAGTTACTAAAGCTCAATAACTCATTCCCCAAGCTAAACAGGTAGAATGTTCCTCTGTTCTCTCATCAATGCTTTATTTGGGGGGTAATGATGTTAATGTTCACATCTTCCCAGAAAAAATCCAGCATATTCCTGAAAAAGAAAATAGAATGAGCAGAGGAAGAAAATACTAAAAAAATACAGAAGGAAACTGTGAGTTGAAGAAACTGAAGGTACGGCTGCAGATATTATGAAAAGGACTCTAGCTGTAGGAAGCAAAAGTCAGTAAAGAACAGTTAATACCTAATGCAATCTTAGACAAGATTTTGTGCATAGTGAAAAATCTCCACAAGACTCAGGGAGAAAGGGTTCATCTAGAAGTGGGGGCATATCACCTCCTACAGAATTCTCTTTATTGTTTAATGCTAGTCTCGAATAAGAGAGATATTGGACATGTGGAAGTTCTATGAGCCTACTGCACCCCCCCTCCCACTTTTGTGAAGAAAAGAATTTTAAACTCACCAAACAAAAGATGACTCTTAATCCTTCACAGTAAGGAAAAATCCTGGTCCCCTGCTATTAAAGGACTGTCTGCAACCCGCCCCCCCCCCAACCTTCCAACTGTGGACTTAGTCTAAAAAGTCTCATAACTGTGGCTCTGAAACAAACATTAAGAGTTATAATTTTGGGAAGGGAATATACATAATGAATAACTGATAATTAACCAATAATAAATTGGAATAAGAATTGCACATTATGCCAAAAAAACCCCACCCCAAATGGCAAGAAGATCAACTAATAAATCTGATTATTTTGCTTTGGGAGAGACTCAACCAGTAATTTTATTCTTTTTCCCTACTGACAATTAAATAATTGTGGGTTTTTACATATTTTAAAATGTTATTTAAAAGACTGTATATTTCTTTTGTATATGGGGATTATAGGGTCCAAATAATGCCATTTTCTAAAAGAGAGGCCCCATGGGCAGACAAATTGGCAGGAAGTTGATACTCAAGTTGCCAAATAGGTCCATGGCCCAGCACTCCCATCAGCTCACAGGAGCAGAGAGATGCTGTGGAAACAGAAGTGCTCACTGGGGTAGAGTTCTGAAAACTTCTGTTTTTTCTATAGGGAGAGTGTATGCCTCAAATGAAGTTCTGCTTGACAATCCCACAGTATGATGGCCCATACGAGGGTGAAATCAAGGTGTCAGTAGAGCTGACTCTGCCTCTTTGCTTTTCTAGCACAAAGGCTTCCAGAATGGACTTCCAGAATGCACCCCTCCTCCAGCTTCTAAATGCACCCCTCCTCCATCGATGCTGACAGAGCCCTTATCACTCTTCTAGCTCCTCTTCCACCAGAACAGCTGTTCCAAGCCAGAGCTGGGACTGGTGCTCCTTTCTTAAGGGATGTGTTATCCAAGCAGGGCTCACCTAGACAATAAAAAGTAGTCTTCCTACCTCGAAATCTGTTGTCTAATAGTGCCTGGAGAATCCCTTTGCTGAATAATGAAACATTCACTGGTGGTGGATGACAATGATATTGTTGGGGTAGCCATGATTCTGCAGATTGTACCAGCTCTGAGTCTAGGCAAGCCCAAGTACAGGTGGGGGTGTAGAATAAATAAAAGAGCAGCAGAGGAGCTGGTGTTCCAATCCCTTGGGTCAGTTCTGGACAACAGCAGGATAAACCTTTGAAGTGCATATAATATTCAAATTTTTATTTATACAACTAGATTCTTCCTTTTAATCCTTGAAAGTGGATTTTAATTACAGAAAGAAGTTTTTTTTTTAGATCCCAAAGTAAACAAGCCTGTGACTGGGGGAAAACAGTTATTTTCTATTGGTATCTCTCCCAGTTGAGTTTGTTCAAGTGGAGTCATACAATTACAGTTTTGATCACATTATATCTGTAATTTATCTTCCTATTTTCCCACCAATAAACCTCCCCTTTAAAAATTGTCCTCAGGAATGATCAAGGCAACATATAGGTCCTCACAGTAGCCTCATTTGTTCTTTCTTCTACCTGCCTTGAGTTCATGTCTTGTTATGCATTGTTACTGTAAGTTCTTCTGGAATTGCCTTGCCTCCCTCTCTTTTTACTTTTCTCTATTGCATCAGAAAAGTCACCTCACCTGCTCCCTTAAGTCTGCTCCACAAAAACCTACTGGTTCTGAAGATATTAACACATACCTGTGTGGAGTAATCTTGCTATAATGAATGATCACCAATCTCAAACCAGCCCTGAACACTGTCTAATAATGCTGCTGTATCTCTCTGGTTCATACTCTCCTCCTCTCTCTCCTCAGACTTATAGACCCCCCCCTCTCTCTCTGGCAGACTCCTCCTACTGTGCTTCGAGTCACAAACAATAGCTTTTCCTTGTATATCCAACTTCTTCCACAAATGGGTCCTTCTTTTAGGCACATTTGAGTTCTTATCCATTGTGGTAGGCCCAATAACAGTCCCTGAGAAACATCTACATCCCCTCTGGAACTTGTGACTGTTACTTTACATGGAAAAGACATTTAGGAGAATGAATTAAGAATCATAAAATCAGAAGGTTATCCTGATTCATCCAGACAGGCTAAATGCAATCATGTCACTTTGGTGTCATCAGACAGTCTGTATGATGGCAATGTTGAGACTAAATGTCCACAGTGCCATCTTACTACTGATGAGCCTCATTTAGTGGCAGGAGGCTTTTCTTTGATGCACTGTCTGAATTTCTGAAAACAAAGCATTGAGATAACAAGCCACAGATTCCTAGGCAAGATATTTGGTCTTCTGTGCCTACGGGCAGCACATGATCCTATGAACCAGGGCAGATACTGCTTTTGTGCAATATCCTACTTCCCTGGATCCACTTTCTCCTACATACAGGGCTTTTCTAAAAGGACCACATATTCTTGGATGTGTGCTAACACGGGAAATTCTTCATATTCTTCCAGCTTTTGTCATAGGAGTTTAACTCTCTGACAGGGCGACAATGACTGGGTTGGGAGTCAAGAGTCAGACACTGGAAGTGAATTGCACTCAACTGCAGGAGTTGCTTATAAGAATAAGAGAAGTTATAGAGAAAAACTATAGCATTGAAGGCATCATCTTTTACTCTCTTGGCAACAGGGAATGAAAGACAATGATGTATTGGCACAGCCTTTGAGACCCTGACCAAGAGCAGTCAGGGTTGGGGA
The DNA here is from genome assembly GCF_003668045.3 of Cricetulus griseus. Classification (NCBI taxonomy): domain Eukaryota; kingdom Metazoa; phylum Chordata; class Mammalia; order Rodentia; family Cricetidae; genus Cricetulus; species Cricetulus griseus. Next base: position 85,726,728 of record NC_048595.1, on the reverse strand, counting down.
AATGAAGATATGCTTCCTGCTTCCTGTTGATGCTGGCTGGACTGACTTTTCTCAGAGAGTAATAGATACATGATTTCTGCATCTGTATACACATAGATGCTGCGCTTACTGCAATGACTCATCAGATCCTAAAATACATCCCTTTCTGCTTGATATTGGTGAAGATGGCACGTATTTGCATTTCTAATAGAAAGTAGTCACAGTGTGCCCTAGGACACCTCCTTACATTTAGTCCTAGAGGTCAGAATTTTAAAACTACTTTGAATGTAAATATATTCAACACAATTATTAGAACAATTATTATTTGTTTTGCTTCCCACTCCCAATATATTCTGCCTGGAAGAGCTTACACTTATTTACATGCAGCTGTGAAAGCAAAATGCTGTTTACTGATATCTGCCTACATCTGGACACAGTGTATCTGTAACAGGAAACTGCATCCCTAATTCCTAAATGACGCTCTTCCCTAGCATCTAATGATTATCTGTAGCCAGTGAGCATACATTTAAGGTTAAAATACTGAGTAAGGCTGGGTTTAGGAACACTCAGTAAGAAATGCTGACAACTCATCCTTCAGCTTGGCCAATATGCTATCTTTTGGGGTCCATCATTTAAAAGATGCTCATGACTAGGAATCAAGTTTCATATCACTCTTTTCTTAGATTTTTCAGAACTACCCAAGGAGTGAAGAATCATTGATGACGGTTCTTAATGGAAAGAACAATATGACAGACTCATGGAATGAAAAGATTTTGTCCAATTTGTGGTTGATATTTCTATTAGAAGAGAACTCAACACTGGTTGTTCTCTCAGGTGAGGAACTATTTCGAGTGAAATAGAGAGACAATACTGTACAGCATTAGGGTATAGTAAAATTTCCACATCACACACGTGCGTGTGTAGTTTATTTAGAATCCATTCAGATGGGATGAAGGTATTTACACCAACCTTACCTTTTCACCAGAGTTGTCTTTAGCTGTTGGGATTTGCCAGGTGATGTTAGCAGAGTCTTGTTGTTCCCCAGTCTTAGCTTCGATGTCATTTGGACAGATGATTTTCGGAGCCTCCACATCTGATCCCCCCAAAAAACACAACTCAATTAAACCCCCTGACATGTACTTCTAGGTTATTTTAAAAAATGTGTTAAAAATCTGGTTATATCAATATTTATAATTTTAATATGGTGATTACCAATTGATTAGGATGACACAACTACTTTGCATAGTTTATCTTGTGTGGCTTAGGAGCCCCTTCCTGAGCTGGCCCTGCCATGTAGCCAACATTCACATTCCACTGTAGGGAAGATTGCTGTTGACCCATGGAACTCTGCAGTCTGTCCTGTACTTGGGCCTTTGTCTCAATTGTCTCTTCATCTGTCTTAATGCTCCCACCCATACCTCAAGAGCAGCTGCAGGTCCATTCATCCTAAGTTCAAAAGCTGCCCCTTGCTCTGAGGAACCACTTGGCATGCTCACTCTCTGAGTCCTAGTAGTCTTTGTTTTTTCCCATGCAGAAATCTCAGCATGCCATTGTGAAACAGAAGTTTCTCCCATTTTCTTGGAGGAAAAGAGTATTCCTCACCCTGCTGTTTTATTTAGTGCCTGGCTGTAGGGGAACCTGTAGCCATGCCTGCTTAGGGGCTGGCTACAGGTCTGCCTGACAACGCCTCCTCGGTCTGTAGCCAGCCCCTAAGCAGGCATGGCTACACCTGGTATACAGTAGGAACTTGGTCAATATTTTGTCTTTTTAATGAAACAGAAATAAATGGAAGAAAGTCAAAGCTGACTGGGACAGAAACTACACTTGAAAATGGGGCCATCAATCAGAATTAATTAACAGTCCTAGATTATACTATCAAACAAACAGCAAATAAATCTAATGATACTTTTTATAGTGGAAAAACTTTACATACTACGAATGCTGAATTAAGCCAGATAAGGTTATTCATATCAAATTGTAGTGACTTGAAGTCAAATTCTTGTTATGAATTCTTGTTAGAATACATCTTTAATTGTTAAATGATGTTAAATGAGGCCTGCTAAATTCCCCATATAGATATATCCGAATCTTCTATATTTTGTCTAATTTTATTGCATTGTTGGAATTTTATTCAATTTACATTTTCCCCTATGAAGATACACAGTTGCATACTGATATTCTGAAAACAGTTCTATTACAGTTTTCATTCATAGTAATAGTTTGGCTATTGGATTTGAAATTTATTTATATTTGTTTTCTCCCTGTCTCCAGAGGCAAGGTAGCTTTTCTTTCTGTAATGTGAATTGGACTCATGTTCATTGGAACAGTTTCTCCTTTTCTGGAAATTTAAGTTTCCCTCATTGACTCTGCAACTTAGACATTTCCCTCAGAGGAAGCTTGTTAGCCCAGTGCTCAGGGGCTATCTGGTGCTAAAGATCCAGACCTTCCAGGGAAACTTTTCTACAGTAGGAAGGATGGAGAGAAAAATTCACCCTCTTTCCCCTCAGCTTCCGCCTCTCATCATGACATAGGTGTTTCGATCCTTAATCTCGTTCACATCTCTTGACTGCAGTCTCTTTGGGTCAATCAGTTGAGATATCCATTATTTATTACTTATTCCAAAGGCTTCTCGGTTTAATACTTCAAATTAGTGATATCTCAACAATATCCACTCCAGTTCTTATTTTATACTTTCCCTTTATCTTCTGGAGGACACACACACACACACACACACACACACACACACACACACACACACACTTTATTTTGGAGGATTCTATTTCAACCCTAGTTTTACTTGTTAGGACTCTTTCCTGTTGTTAACACTGTTTTTCACCCTGGGTTGCCCTTGCTGTGGGGTAAATGATAATGTAATCAGATGCAGGCTTCAAAGAGCTCGTGGCTCTTTATTCCTGTTCAGGCTCGTCTACCTCATATGCATCAGACATTCTTTATCGATTTCCATCTCCCAATGAGAACTCTCAGCTGATTCCAGCATCATTTTCGTTTTCCCATTTCTTCTGTCATTCTCTCCCAACTGGATTTTTATAAATTCTCTCTTTTTTTTTTTTTTTTTTGCACCAGAAATTTTCCTAGTTCATACATGGTTTTTACCTGCCATTTTACCAGGAGGAGCATCCCTTCCCAGCACTCATATGCCATTATCTAGGAATTTGGTTTTTCTCTTGCCCCATGCAGGCACCTACCTTTGCACACAGCTGTCTGAACTTTGGCGCTCCACTTCCCGGATGTGGCACATCTCACTTCTCTGACCCCAGATAAGACGTATCCCTGGCGGCAGCTTAGCTGACAGGTCATCCCAGGCTTGGCTGGCTGCTTGCCACAGCTGGGTGGAGATATGAGGACACCCTTGGGCTTCTGGAAGGTGGCACAGTGGCGCTCTGTTTCAGAGAAATGACAGCATGTTATTTGCATTTCCACAAAATAGAAATGGCACAGAGTCCCTTTACCTCACCCCCAAATGTAACTGTGCTACCTTAGACTGACATAGCCCACCCCTAAATGATTGTGTGTAATAATGCATGTAAAATGTATTATAAAATGTGTGGAACTATCTCTTTGATTATCTCTTGTCTAATTTGTTTATGTTTTGTTTTCTTTGTGAGACAGAGCTTCATGTAGCCAGGGCTGGCCTAAAATTAGCCATGCAGCCAAGAATGACCTTGAACTTCTCATATTTCTGTTTTTACCTTCTGAGCATTAGGATTGAAGGCATGAACTGTAATACCTGGCTTCATGTGGGACCAAGTTTATCAGGTGTCCTACAGGGTAGGCAACCATTCTACCAACTGAGACCATCTTTTGTTATCTTGCAATTGTATCAAAACCCTGAAATTCTCAGGTATTTTTCTGTTTGTGACTTTTATCATCTGTTTTAGGAAACTTTATTCACTGTTGATTATATGATTTATGCATTTGAAGAATAAATTGTACTCCATCTTTCATGCATTCAGTGGTATATTCAGCAACTGATTTTATTTTATCAGCTTTTGTGTTCTGTTTTTTTAAAATTTATTCTTTGTACCTTTTACAACATATCTCTCAATCCTACCCATCTCCCCACTCCATAAAACAAAATAAAATTTAAGAAAGAAAAGGGGAAAAAAAGAAAGGGGAAATCTCCTCATGAAAGCTGAAGTGTGACACAGCAAGTCACACAGCAAACGCCTTTATCCTTACATTTTTACATGCAGGCTTTTATGGCAAAGAATCATTGGTCCGGTTCCAGGCCACTGGTCTCTGCTACATAATCAACTATTGACACTGGACCCTCTCCGGGACTCTTCCGGGAAATCCTGTAGCTTCCTCTTGTCATGGAGATCCTGCAACTCTGGATCTATTGACAACCTAATCCTCCACTCCTGTGCTCCAACAGATCACAGATGGAGTGGATGTTGGGGTGGGCCAACACATAGCCCTAATTCTGGGCCTGGGTAGTTGCAGGGTTGGTCAGACCCCCAGCTCTCCTCTGTCTTCACTACCACTGTGAGTTCTCCAGCATTGCCCTGGCTAGCTCACCCCCTTGTAGTGATGAGCAAGGGGTGGGGCCAGTACTCTGGCTTTCATGTCCTCAGGGTTGGTTCTCCTACACCTATACCTTCAGGGCCAGTTCTACTGTGTTGCTCAGGTGAGGTATAGGGGCCACTCTCCTAAGTGCTGCAGCTGATGAGTGGCAGGAAGAGCTCTCCTGTGCTATGACCTCATGGCCTGCCTCAGGTGCTGGTGGAGGGCTGGTATCGCTCCAGCAGCCATGTCACCATGCCACCACACAACAGATGAGTAATGGGGACATCTCTGCCATGTTCATAACACTAGGGCTGGCTCACCCACACCTCTGCCAACAGAGGGTTCTGTGTTTAAGTAAGTATATTTTAGAAAACTCTTTACCTCTGCAGACAACTGTGTTATAACTGGGGCCTTGACCCTTCATACTGTCTTTGACCCTTCTTAATATCTTTGGCACAAACAAAAAAAGCAGGTAGATTAAGTAAACTGTAGATAGAAGTGGTAAATCCAGGCTAGGACTTAATGTGTAAATGTATGTATATATGCATGTATGCATGCATGTATGTATTAATTTATTATAGTAGAAATTCTAGGATACCATTGGTTACAGCTTTTGTCCTCCTTTTCACGTAGTAAAAGTCAGCATTTATTCAATGTCTACTATGGCAGGGCCTTGCTGTCAATACTGGCACATGTTGACTCATTTAATTCCATACAGGAAGAAGTATTGCTTTTCTTGATTACAAACAAAAGAACTGTACATACATGAAATTTGTCAGTAATTTCCCTGTCACCCAGCAGGTAGTGGGCAGAACACTCATGCCCCTGGACATTTTACCACCATGTCCTCCTTGACTTGAATTCTCTCAATTCATCTTCCCTAAGGAGCTAGTTTATCTCTACATTTGCACAGGGTAAGCATTGTGGGACTATAATGCTCTGGTTTGCTGTGAGCAGAAGAAAAATCACAGCTAAATTTGTGATTCAATTGTAATGAGTATTCAACGCACTTTTTTTTAAAGGATCAATCCTTCACAATGTAACAAAATTACCTTTGACTCTGAGAATTGTTGAAAATTTTTATCCTCTTTGTTATGCTTGTTCAAAGTACTTATGTGAATATGTATTTTAATTTTTATTCTAATATACCGATGTTTTTCTTAATATTTTAATACCTCTTGCTTTTATGCTCAATAAATTCTGAGGCTGTTTAGTGTTCACTTACATATGTTAAGTAGATTTTCTTCTGCTGTAGTGGTTTTATTTTTCTACTTCCTATTTTAAAATTTAAGAGAATTTATTTCAATGATTGACATGAATTAAGGACATGAAAAAATTCATTTCCCCTCAAGTAGTTAACAGATTTTCATGTGTGTTCTCTTACTGACCTGTGATGTTTCCTTAGTAATACCTGAACTGAGCTATAATGTCCTTGAGCTGTCTGCAGTCTTTGCATTATCTTAATCTTTGCAGTGCTAGTGTTTATTTTAAAATCAAGGTGACCAACTTTTCTTATTCCCGTTGCTCTTCTTTTTCAACATATCCTAGTGATTTTTGACTGTACAGTCTTCTAGAAAAACCTTGGCACCACTCTCTAACTTAAAAGTGGCGCCCGCCTTTAATTCCCCGCATTCGGGAGGCAGAGGCAGAGGCAGGTGGATCTCTGTGAGTTTGAGACAAGCTTGCTCTACAACAGCTAGTTCCAGAACAGCCTCTAAAGCCACAGAGAAACGTTGCCTTGAACCTCCTCCCTTCCCCAAAAAAGGGAGAACAAGAGGAAAATTCCATTTAGGTATGGAATGAGGCTACACTTCATGGATGCATATACATTTGGAGAAAAAATTTTGATAAAATCATATATATTCTTTTTTTATTTCCTTAAGTTTTTATTTTTTGAGATTACAGTTACATCACTTTCCACTTCCCTTTCCTCCCTCTAAACCCTTCAGTGCCCCCAAACTCCAACTCCTGCCATCTTTCAAATTCATGACCTCTTTTTCTTTGTTACATACAAACATTATGTGTGAGTTGTATGTATTCCTAAATACAACATGCTCAGTCCATATAGTTACTTGTGTGTATATATACTTTAAATATAGGCATGGCTAGGTTATATGATTAAACCCTGGAATCGGAAACATCTTTTTGAGCTTTAAAAGTTTATACAGTGTTAAGCCCATCTTTGCAGAAGTATCCTACACATTTTAGTGGATGCATAGAACACTGGAAGAATTTAGCTCTTAAAAGTATATATTTAAGATATAATCAATGTTCTTTTGTTAATGTGAACATTTTCACTCTTGAGACTAGAAACTTAAAATAGGTTTAAGTCTGTCTTGCAAGAGATATAATAAACTTTGAAGTGTCTAAAAATGAAATATGGCAGGCAAGCTATTATTTAATATTTAAATTCTACTTTGAATGATTCATAGCTAGGTGGTTTTTAACAAGTAGGAAAGCAATTGAGGACTGGCATGCCAGCAGAGGCAGATGGATCTGTGAATTTGAGGCCAGTATGGTGAATACAGTGAGACCCTGTCTTTAAAACAAAACAACTCCAAGGCACATGATAATCAGACCAAAATTATATCTTCCTTTGTAGGAGATTCAAATGACTGTTCCTATGTCATCTACCAGCAAACCTAGTACTTTTAACTGAATTTTCTTTGAGTCACATGTTCTATCCCAGTTTCTTTTTGAAATTCGAATCTTCTCCCCCATCTCTCTTTTTAGCAGCTGTGAATGTCCACTGTGGTCCTCACATTATCTGTGGTGGTTCCTTGAACCCGAGAGCCTTACATGTACTGAGCAGTCACAGTGGCATGGCGCTTGCAGCATGGTAACCCAAGGTGGGACATGATGAGTAAGTCAAGTGTAGAATTCAAATCTAAAAATATTTAGGCGTCTATAATACAGTGTCACATTATACATAATAAATAACTCAAGCTTTATGGAACACAGGGTACATATTCAGGAAATACAAAAGTGATCAACTTTCAACCTTTGTTTTATTTGTTAAAATAGCCATGTCCACATAAATGGAATGACTTTACTGTACTGTACTCATTGGCTCTGTCTTTTGCCATCTTCTGGCATCCAGGATCCCGGCTGAAAAGTTTTCCCAGTGCTGGTGGGAGCCACTGAGGTTTCTTCCTTTCCAAAGTGTGGAGCAGAGGCATGTCCTTTAATTTGAGTTGCAGCAGGTGCAGGCAAGAGTTCCTCACTGGTTTCTTTACTCAGTTTATCTTTCTCATAAAAAATATTTGCTTTTCATTTTAATTTCTTCTCTGTATTTTTCATTCTTTAGTATTTCCTCCATAGTAGGTGGAGTCTTTCTCGTCCTTCTAATCCATGCTTCCCGCTCTGTTGGGATGTCTCCTGCTTCATAGTCTAGCTCTTTTCTGTTTGCTGCTTCTACAATTCTTTTCTCTCGAATAGTCTGTCCTCTCCAGTTCTTATACTTGGGGATGTAGTTGTATTTGTTCCCCAGATGGGCTGTGCCAAAATGCTCCCTCACCTCCTTCGACAGAACGCTCCACACGGAGCTCAGCACACCCCACCACCAGCCCATGCCATGGCGCAGCTCAGGAATCATATATATTCTTAAGATGCCCCTTTTGCTTTTCAGAAGCATCTTCTAGTTTGTGTAATTCAAGTTTTACACATTTGTTTAATTTTTCTTACATGTTTCATGTAGATATTTTGGGAATTTTATTTGTTTTATCTTTTCAAACTGTGACTGAAATACCCCATCTAGTTCTTAAATTTGCTATATAACCAAGGATGACTTTGAAATTCTGATTCTTCTGCCTCTGCTTCCCAAGTTTTTAGGATATAGGTGAGTGCCTCAATGTTCATCTTTACAAGGTGAAGGGAGATGAACCCTGGACTCCGAATGCTAGGTAAGCACTCCAACTGAACTACACCCCCTGCACATTTAAACCAATCTTTTTTTATTTATTTGAATTAAAATCAAGATTGAATTACATGACAATCCAATTACTTCTCCCTCCCTTCCTCCTCTACCACCCCCCTCAACTAAAATCCTACCTCTCATATGTCCTTTCTTCTAATCTACACCTCAAAATTTCTGCTTCCTCATGACCTCTGCATCCTTCCTTTTCTTCCCTTCTTACTCTCGTAGCTTCCTCCCCCCTCTTCCCATGTTCTCAATTTTCTCAGGGGATGTAAACCAATCTTTTGAATGTGATTTTCACTATTTGTCCTAGTTCTCAGAATATAAATACAATCTGCTTACTTGCTGTTCTTATGGCAGAGATGAACTCTCACTATTTTAGGTAGATTAATTTTACTTTTTAGTAATTGACCAATCTCGATGAGACTGAATATCACTATCTCTAATTTTGTGATTCTTTATTAGGGCTGATACTGAAGAGTAATGGATGATCACATATTCTTCTCTTTTTCCAGTTTCTACAAAACTGTCTATTTTGTTTCTTCATGGTAGTTGCAGGTTTATGGTGGACTTTATTTTACATGAATGGATATTTTGTCTGCTGTTTCTATGTGCACATTTGCATGCCTTGTGCCTACAATGGCCAGAAGAGGGCTCTGATCCCCTGGAACTGGAATTACAGACTTGTCAGATTCCATATGGTGCTGGGATTTGAACTAGCATTACCTGAAGGGCCGTAAGTGCTCTTAGCCACTAAGCCACCTCTCCTTACAGTTCTATTGAAAATGTGTTTGAAATGACAATGACTAAATTTCTTCTTTTATACTAAGCAACCACACAAATTTTCCCATTTGCTGTAATGAAAGCAATGAGTTATATTGACAGATTTCCTAATTTTAATCTTATTGGATTTCTAGGATAAAATCTCCTTGTTTTGGTCGAACATTCTTTTGAATATAGATTGCTTTTATATTTGTTATTAGTGACACATGCACAATTAGTTTATAATTTCAGGGTTTTTATTAGTAGTAGTTACCAGGTTTGGAACAAAAAATAATAGATTGCTAATATGAATTAGATAGTTTTCTATACCAAATTACATGGTATGACAATTACTGTTTTTCAAAGTTTAATTTTTTCCTAGTTTGAAAAGTTTTTGTTTGTTGACCCTTCAGTCACTTTTGGAGGGATAGGTAATACTATTATAGTATTTTCCCATTTTTTATGAATAATATTCATCTGCATTTCTGGTTTCTTTTCTTAAAACACTTAAAAACTTGCATTTCCCCAGAAACCATGGGCAATATAAACAGTTTTTATTTATATGCCCAGGTTCACACTGCATCTCACTTTAAAGGTCGTCTTCCTGTGTGCTTTATTGCAACTTCTTAGGACCTCTCTATTTTTTGCATTTCTCTTACATTTAAAAATTCTATTTTATTACTTAATTTTAAAGAATTTCCATCATTACAATTCTACTGTATCTCATCTCCTTTATACTTCATTTCTGTTTCAACAACTATATCATTGCCAGTTTTGCATGGAATTTTTTTTATACCATTGAATTAAACATAAAGCTTTTAAAATTTTGAAAAGACATTAAAAATTTTCTGGTTCACAATTATGTCCTTTCAACAAGGTGAGGATAAATCATCTTCAACAAATAAAGTGATCAAAAGCATTTGCTTTAAAAAAACATTCAAGTTATCCTCTTTCAGGGTGTGTGTGTGTGTGTGTGTGTGTGTGTGTGTGTGTGTGTGTGTGTGTGTTTGTGTGTGTTTGTGTGTGTGTGTCTTGCCTGTTGGAGCTGTAAACCAGTGAATTCAAGGTCAGAGTCTTAACAATGGAGAGACTACTTCTCTCTTTGATAAGTGCAGTGTAGTTGGGGGATTATGCAGTTATGTTGAGTTGTGCTGGGAAGAGTGGTCATAGAGCAGGCATTTCAAGTTTTGCATCAGTCATGTCGGAAAAAAGGTGAAAGGGGCTAGAAGGATTAGAGTGACTCAGCAATGTATTTGACAATGTATCTACAGTACCACTGGTATGCACACACACGTGTTTATTCATATGTATCAGGAGCATGTGTTCAGTTACAGGTCCTTGCAGAATCCTGGACAAATCAAGTGCTCCTGTATTTGGGCCACTTACCCACACACCGAGGTTCTGCACCATCCCACTGGGCATTTCCTTGGCAGGTAAGCTTAGCATTCCCTTCTAATCTGTATCCTTCATTACAGGTGACCAAACACATGGTGTTGTAGGTCATTTCCACAGTGGAGCAGCTGATGTGGCCATGTTTGGGCTGACGGAGATGAGGGCATGTTCTCACTATAGAAAATGTCAAAAATTACATTTTACTAAATACAGACAAAAGTGGAAACTGTTACTTTAATAATAGCTTAGTGTTACAGACAAGACAATTAGTTGTTCTTAAAGTATGAATAGATAAATAACACACCCTCATAGAGCTGAATTTGAGTGGGACTTTGTAACCAATGGAGCACTTTTCTATCTTCCTTTCTTCTTTTCTTCCCAAAGAAAAACATTTGAGAGACTATGCCAGCGAACTCTTGCATATTTGCCAATAATATAGGAAAAGTGCCATGCATTAAGAGGACGATGTAGAAACACTAAAGAAACCCTAGTCTCTGGTGACAATGGAGTTCTTCCACCAACTTTGCATTTTCTATATCGTCTTCCTTTTAGACAAGAGAAAAACCTTAAACCTCAAGGTATTGCTAATTTGAACTTTGATACCAGGAGTCAAGTTTTTTCTATGCATTATCCATTCATTCTCTTTAACAATTCTCTAGGGAAAGATACTGAATAAAAAAACAAAGAAAAAGACCCTACAAAAGAGCTAAGTTCAGTTTGACTGCTGACAGTACTATGCAACACTGAAGGCCAGAAGACTACACAGCAATCCCAAAAGAACCTTCAGCACAATGTTTGGAAATCAAGACTATTGTGAGGACTCCGAGTGTACTTTTATGCATGAGTAAGTTTTTTTTAATAGCAAGAATATGAGTTTATTTATTTTAAACACTTTAAAAAATAGGAAGGAAGGCTCATGTGAAATATTCAAGCCCATATTCCACTGAAGTTATTGGCAGAATTTATTCTGTGGGAACTCATTCAAATTACATCAGTTGGCAGAGCATAAATATTAAGTGAATTAAATATAAATCTATATTTATAATATAGACCTGTTACTCCATGGAGAAAATAGAGAATTAAATGAGAGAATAAATATTAATCTGTATCCTTTGCTATCCTTGGGACAATTTGAACTGAAGTCAACTATTAATAAAATACTTATCAAAATACTCTGCCTCCACATAGGACTATCATTGCATGTGTCCATCAAGAATAATGTTATGCAAACTCCTTGGTTGTCTTAAAAGTAAGTGCTATAAATTCCTATGATGGAGATATATAAAATGGAAAATAATACCAGGCAATTGCTTTTAGCTTCAGTTAAAAAAATCTCAGAAAACAAGACAGAACTTTCTAAGGCTGAGATGAAATGGATTGTAACATCTCTCGAGGGTACTCATAGCACATTGGAGTTCATGTCACAGATGCAAACTGTATTGCTTCTCAGATGTTGGTCTTAATAAACTTTCATTGTTCCGTAGGGAAAACAAAGCAAACACAGTCTTTTGTTTCTTAAATATTTTATACTCTTCATTCAAGAGTGAGTATTTACCACCATTTTTCATAGACACACATTTAATTACTAGATTCAACTTATGATATTTTTGTTTTTCAATTTATATCTGTTTCAAAGAAATCTATATGTAGTTGATTAAGAAAACAGCAACTTACCCTAATCTGACCATGTTGCATTGTATACTTGTATGGAATTATTCTACTCCATGATGTACACAATTATTATAGATGGATTATACAGTACCTGATAATTTAGAAAAATGACTAAAATTGGAAAATAAACATAGGAAGCCAGCCTTGTCAAAGAGAACAATTGATTTTTATAGACAATGACAGATCTACAAATGTGCTGTGGGTTTCATCTTTGACAGTATAACATAAAACATGTAAAAGACGAAAAACTTAGGATCTAATTTCCACTAAATCACTCTTTCTTGACTCAATCTTAGATTTTTTTATAAAAACTATGATATAATTAAAATTATTCTCTGTCATTTAAGCTATATCTATAGCCTGCTTCTCCATACTACCCCTCCTCTCCCAGAAATGGAAGTCCCAGATACACCATTGTTTATGAGCTGCTACTAAAGCCACGCTTGTGCTCATGAAGCTGTTTATTGCTGCTGGTTTAAGGTATATTCTAAGTTTACAGACATAAAAATAGAAAAAAATACATTTTAGATTTGATGACATATAGTAGATGTTTTGTTGTACTGGATCGCAAATAAATCCATAAGGCACTGATAACATGGTAAAGAGAGGACCAAGTCTTCATTCAGGACAACTCTACTTAAAGGTGAGCTAGGTAGTGGCTTTGGTGCTGAAGTCAAGAGGTTTTAGGACAATCCATTGTTGTGGAATATTATTTTACTGGGCAAAGATGTTTTACATTTGTTTATGTCCCAGAGTATTACTTTAACCATGTAAAGGTGTGCTACATTTGTTTCACTTTGTCTGTCCAAGGCACCTGATTGGGCTAATAAAAAGCTGAACAGCCAATAGAGAGGCAGGAGAGGGTGGGCAGGGCTGCCAGGCAGAGAGAATAAGGTGGAGTTGAAATCTATGCTCCAGGGAGAAAAAGGAGGAAAGAATGGGGGAGAAAGAAAGGGAGATGCCTAGGTCCAGCCAGCCAGACACAGAAGAAGAAAGAAAAGTAGGACATAGAGAAAGAAAAAGGAAAAAGCCCAGAGGCAAATGTAAATGAAGAGAAACAGGCTAAGTTATTAGAGCTAGCAAGAAATGAGCATACCATAAGGTCCAGACAACTAATATTGTCTCCATATTACAATTTGGGAGATGGTTGGTGGCCCCAAAAGAAAAAGGCTCATATGACCCATAATATTCTCAAATATCCCCTCTTGTAATTAATGTTATAATGCCTGTATTAGAATATCAATTGAGTTACATAAAGGAGAACAAACATGCTTTTTATTTTAATGGGTGATCCCTTCAGGTCTCTGCTTATATGTTCATTGTTGTACAATGTGTGTTTATCACTGTGCATCACTGTCAAATTGAAATTTCAGTATAGAGGGGAGGAAAAAATACATTTTCTATTAAGTCTATATTAACAGTGCTTTATTAACAGTCGAGCAGTTAATCAACAATGCCGATGGCTAAGGTAGCTAGTATAACAGGTTGGTCAAGCTAGAAATATGTTGGTCAGAATCCCCATTGTAGTCTCGAGTGACTTACTCAGAAGAGAAGCCAATGCTTGCTTTGGGAGGAAGAAGTGTATCAGTGGTCACAGCAGTCAGATTCAGTGATGGACAAATGCAGGGAAACCCAGAACCTTCCAACATGTCCCTACTCGCTTTCACATCCTCACTGGTAACCCTGGTGACAATGGTGGCCTACATTCACTTCTGGCCGCAGAGCCACAGGGGCATAACTACACAGAGGACAAGGCTCTTAGACGCCCCAGAATGTGACTGGTGGTTTCTAACTCTGAAAGCTTGACAGGCCAGGGATCTCAGATTGAGTCATGAGGGATTCTCTGATGCTCTAACTTCTCTCTGGGCTTTCTATTTTCAGTTTCCTTCCAAAACTGTGTAGGATTTGACCTCCAAAACAAGGTCTTAACCCAATAACACACATGCCTCCCTGAGAGACCTTGGACAGCATAAGGGCTGGAATGATGGAAAACTGCAGCAAACACTCCAGGGCCACACCTCTCAGACTGAAGAGGTTGACAAGAAATGAGAGCTTTGCAGATGAAGATCAAAGGCATAATACAAGGCTTGCAAACCAACAGCTTTCAGAGAGGCACTATGTACTTTTACGGCTATTAGCATAGGACACAAGGTTTTATGTTTAGATTATGGAAGGCAGGGACAGTGGACTGTCCACTCAGCTTTTCTCCTTTGGAAAGATATTCATAGAAAGTTAACATGTTAGTCTTCTTCTCTGTCCATTATTTGGAGGAAAGAATAAACATTTCACACAGAACTGGTGACCTTGTTTAGGGACCTCAAGGAAAGTGTTTCAAATGTGGTCAGAACTATTACTTTAGTAAAGATGTGTGGGTTTTAGTGCTTGACAGAAAATGTCCCTCCTTTGCCTTCACACATCAACAGTGGCTTGAGACCAGAAATCAATATTCTAACTCTTTTCCCTCAGAATCCTAAATATATATCCTCCAGATATTTTGGACACCCAGCAAAGAGCCTCGGGCTAGTCGGAGCCTCATGGAGGTAAGCTGTTTGTAACTAGGAAGCCAACACTGTTTCATGTTTTTCTGGAGCATTCAGAAATGTCACTGAAATTATTTCCAGACACTGATATGTTTTTAATATTTTTTCTGGCATTTGCTAACTGATTCTGAACTAGATTTAAAGGTTTTGGTTATGCATATTTGTTTTCAAGATTTCACCTTGGGGTTGTATTCTTTGATCTTCGGTTACCATTATTCCTCAACTCCATTCACTCTCTGAACTCCTCATAAGAGAGGGACATTTCTAGAGTCTGCTCCTCTGTTACTGCATGTTTTCCAGAATTCTGTTGTCTTTGACATTATTCTCTGCTTTTAAAGGACTTTTTCAGGTTGTATTTTCCAGTTTATTAATTTGGCTTTTAAGTTTCTTTTTGCTGTGAGAATATTTTTGATTCTCCCTCCCACTCTAAGAATTCTCATCGCTCTTAGACTTCCTCCCGTTTTTTTGAATTCCAGTCTTACTTTATTGATGTGACTGCCTTTGAGACTGAACCATTCAAATTTCCACACTCCCCTGTCAGCCATTTTTTGTTCAACCTGCTGGCCATAGTTTGTCCTTAACTTTTGGTGGGCTACATGATAAAGATCTGATTGGCATCATTTCCTACTTACTATTGGGTTCAGTTTTAGTGGCTAACAAACCCAGACAGCAGATGTATGTGGAACTTTCAAATGCTCTTGGAATGCAAGTTAGTGAGCTTCCCCCATAGGTACAGAAGCACAGAGGTTCCCAGGAGACAGTGAAATTATGGAGTCTTGGAGAAGTCAAGTCCTCAGCAAAGGGTGTTGACAATGGACAGAGTAAGGCTGCCAGTTTCAGTAATGAACAAATCAATCCACCTAGATGTCCAAATAAGTCTGAACTTCAGAAAAATCAATTATTAATTTTTACATATTTCTATGTCCCAAATCCAGTACTCTAGACTGAGTAGCTTTGGGGACCAGAAAGTTGGAGGGAGGTCTTCAAGTCCTTAATTTGCTCTTGCCTTTCTTTGGAAAGCTTCCTCCTTCCTGCCTTGTGAAGCCTTTGGAGGTTGGGACTACATAGTTGTAAGAACTAGGAACTCAGGTAACAGAGACAGCCAAATGGGGTGATCTGAGACACTGCTCTGTCTTTGATGTGGAAGCCATGACCCCCACAGCTGTTCCCACTCTTTCTTTTACTGGCTTCACTTGGCTCCTTGGAATCTCACCATAATAAATTCTCCACTTTCTAGAGCTGGAGACATTTGAGTTGAGGTGCTCCCATTGCAGGATTCTGGTATGACTCAAGCCCTGTCTTATGGTAGGAATCTATCCCAAAACTTGGCAACTGTCCTGATGTTCTTGTTACCCTATCTTGACTATTAAAGTTTGAATAGCCTGCCCATTTACCTCTAGAGCAGCAGTTTTCAACCTGTGGGTCAGATATCCTGCATATCAGACATTTACATTACAATTTGTAACAGTAGCGAAATCCTAGATATGAAGTAGAAATGAAATAAATTCATGGCTTGGGGGTCACCACCACATGAAAAACTATGTTAAAGGGTCACAGCATTAGGAAGGCTGAGAACCATTGATCTAGACAGACCTTTTCTTTGCTTGTTCATCAAAGCAATATGAATGGCATCATTTACAATGATGCGGTCAGTCAGACTTAGTTTTCAACCTTCCTATAATTTTCACTTTCATGGGTGTTTGAGCGAATAACTGACTGGCCCATTAGACTTTAAACTGTGAAAGGCAGACAAGACAACCAAGAATCAACACGAAGTGCCTGCATACCTCTGCAGAAGCTCTCTGTCCCCGACCACAAACCATTGGGTTGACACAAATGGATGCTGCTTCCCACAAGGTCAAATCCAGGACGACATCGGACCCCACAGGCTGCATTGAAGTGGTTTTTGCAAGTGTTTTGTATAAAATAACCATTTTCAGGAGGCTTCAGTGTAGGGCAGTGGACAACTAACAGAGAGAAAAGCACAAAGCAAAGTCAAAGCTTGTCTGTGGAACTGCATGGCTTCAGTTTAACAAACCATGCCATCTATCTATTGGTCTGTCTGTCTGTCTCCATATATACATCTATACTTACAGATTTTAATTCCCCACAGCTTTCCCACTTGATCCATCTTATTTTAAGTGCATTTGAAAGAAGAACCTGTGGTGATATCTTTCTTGCACAAATAAAGTCTGTCTGGTGGTCAGAGAATGGAGCTTGCCACTAGCTAACCATAGAGGACTGGATGTCTGTACAGAGAGACAGGATGTGAGGTAGCTGAGCAGAAACAGGCTATCACCAGGGAGAAACAGGAAACTGCTTTCTTCTTCTCTGCGGAGACACGTAGGAGGTAAGATGTGCTTGGCTTGCTCCATCTCTCTGATCTCTCAGCAGGAACCCTGACACATGTATGACACCTGGTAGCTATTTACTACCAATTAAGATGTAACATAGGTGGAACACTACGTTTTTTAGCTTCAAGGGGTCTTATTTTGATACTGATATAAATGTAAGATTCCTCAGCTTTCTCCCCAGCTTTGGTGTTGGACCCCAGGACCTCACGTGTGCTAAGCACATGATCCTTCACTAAGCTGTACCATTGTCCCTAGATCTTGACTTTCATAGATCATTGGATATTTTCCCTCTTAATTAAGGTAGAATAAAGTAATGAGGACATAAAGAGCTATCTAATCTCAGCACTCAGAAAAAAGTCATAGCTTCTACTATACAATTTACTATGTAAATATTTTCTACTTTTTACATGAAGGAAAAATATTTACAAACAAACTTTTTTAAAAAATGAATTTGAGAACTCCCAGGGCCAAGACAAGCTTTTTTGCTGTTCAAATTCATTGTTGAAGTTGCAGTACTCCTCATTTCTAAGTACTAAGTCATAGTTTCTGCAATCGCATTGCTCCTGTGATCTCAGAACCATTCTTTGGAGTAGAATGCCTATGTGTTTAGTGCTAATAAACGGCACATAATACAAACAAATGACCGTCCCGCCGCCCCCCCCCCCCGCAGTGTGACCAAAGACAGGGATGTGGAAGACCATACTAAATGAATTGAGTACAATCATCGCTCTTCCCATCACAGAGATCAAGGTCAGCTTTCTACTTCCTGTTTGCTCGCAGTTGATGGCTTACCCTGACAGGTCTGACCGGATGTCTGGTACCCCTCTCGGCACACACAGTCTTCTGGGGATGTGCTTCCAGGTGGAGAAGTGTGGTTTTCATCGGGACATGGGATGCACGTGCTGATTCCTCCTGGAGATGCTTCAGGCTTATATGTCCCTGACGGGCAAGCTGTGGGCAGACAAGTGGCCAGAGAAGTCCATTTATGTGCTGTGTCCATAGAAGCTTAGAAAAATGTTGAAAATAATGGGGTGGAGCCAGGCATTGGTGGCACACGCCTTTCATCCCAGCACTCGGGAGGCAGAGGCAGGCGGATCTCTGTGAGTTCAAGGCCAGCCTGGTCTCCAGAGTGAGTGCCAAGACAGGCTCCAAAGCTACACAGAGAAATCCTGTCTCGAAAAATAAAAAAAAAAAAAAATAATCCTCCTACATAGAAATAATTATTGTATAATTTAAGCAGAAAGAATCTTTAAAAATAAACTTCTTGTGTTTTTATTTTATGTGCGTATATTGCCTGCAGGTTTGTATGTGCACTGAGTGTATGCTGTGTCCACTGAGGCCAAAAGAAGGCATCAACCCATTGGAACTGGAGTTATAGATAGCTGTTGGTTGCCATGTGGGCACTGGGAAATAAACGCAGGTCCTTTGGAAGAGCAGCTCTTAAGAGTTAAGGGTTAAGAGTGCTCTTAACTACTGAACCACCTTCCAAGCTCCAAAAGCAGCTACAAAACCTTCTAGAGGCTGACATATTTTGTTTGTTATGTACATGGTATGAAAGCCTCTCTAGCCTACAACTAGTTTCTGTCATAAAATATGACATTATGGCATGCCTGGATTGATTTTCTGGAAAACTCATAGCAGTGTCTGTTAAGGGATTCAAAGGAATCAGTGACACTCAATAGGAAATCTACCTTTCATCTCTCCTATTCTGTGCAGCCACTCTACTCTAAGATCCTCGGTGCAGATATGCTAAATCACCCCATCGTTTCTGTTGGAAGCCCTTGACAAGGGATGAGGAGAAAGTGAAAGGCTAGAGAAAAATCCTTAACTGATGGGAAAAGGGCTTTTGAAGAAAAAGGAATGAAAGATCTTGCTTCTCCCAGGCTCACAGGGAGAAAAGATTAAAAACAGAATCTAATTGACCTTGCTTCCATCATCCATCTGCACTGACAGTGTGTGGCTTTGAATTTGTGGCTTTAGCCCTTTGGGGTTGCCCATCTGTAAAACAGCTCGAGAATAAGACATTTAATAACAAAGGGGACTTGGCAGCACTCAGCTAAGCAATTAAATGAAGCACAGTCATGAGGTGGGTGTATTTCCATGCCAAAAGCATGAAGTAGTCATATTAAAAGTAAGATTCATAATATAATGCAGCTATTAGGAAAATAACCATGGTTCTAAATTCTTCATTATTTAAAAAAAAAAAAGACTATCAAACTTTCACGGCACATACTAGAAAATCCTAGCTCTGCATCCATTCAAAACTTTAAAAATGAGGGAGGCATTTAAAAATCCTAATATGCATAATATAAAGAATAAAGATTTAAGATATGTGAGAAACAGGTGGATAAGTGGAAGAAAGCAATTCATTTAATATATACCAATATGATAAGGTGGAAAAGAAAAGGAAGGTTCCAATTTGTTCATAAAATATTTGTGTAACTATGAATAAGAGAAAGAATGTATGATTGCCAAGCCAGCAGAGAGAAAAATGCACAGAAAATATGAGCAATGTGAAACAAAAAGAGAGAAGAAATAACAAGGAAGAATGAAACACAAAAGTAGACAAAACTGAGCAGAATGGTTATCACAAATAGGTAGTTAATTTGACTTCCTGGAGATGGGTGTGTGAGGAAAGGGGTTTTCCTGAGCTATAAAAGGCATGTAATATTTCTGAGGGTGAACTGAGGGAATTCACTAAAAGCCTCACAGGGCATGTTCTCTTTAATGAGTTTGTTTCTAAAGGTGTTCCAACTAGATATAACCAAGAATGCATTCTATAGATTATTGTATAGCATCAATGACAATGCAAATGTTCACAGAGAAAGGCTTTGTTAAGTTCTTAAGACACAACCAACCAATGAGACAGTAGCCATAGAAATATAATTCCTGAGCTGGGGAGATGACTCTGTCAGTAAAGTGCTTCCTGTGTGAGCTAGAGGGCCAGAGTTTACAACCGCAAACATCCATATACAAAAAATCCAAACACGGCAGAACACATCGTAATCCTGTGCGGAGGTGTATGGAGACAGGCAGGTCCCTGGAGCTTGCTGGTCAGCCAGACCAGTGAGCTCTAAGTTCAAAGAGACCCTGTCCCAAAAAAGAATAGAGAGCAAACAGGAAAGGCAGACACCAGACACCAACCTCTGGCCTCCATTGACACTATACATACACTTCACATACACATGACTTTGTAGACACATATATTCTACTCTCTCTCACTATCTCTCTCTGTCTCTCTCCTTCAAATAAAGGAGTCAAAATTCAGTAATGCTTTTTAAATATTCTAAAATTTATTTTGCTATTTTTATATGTAGGTGTTGTGACTTCACATATGTATGTGCACTGTGTGCTTGCTAGAATCCAGCAGAGGGCATTGGATACACCGGAACTGGAGTGACAGACAGCTGTGAGCTGACATTTAGGTTCTGGGAATGAAACCCGAGTCCTCTGGAAGAACAGCCAGTACTTTCCATGACTAGGCCATCTCTCTATAAACCATTGAGTAAAATTTTGAATCAATTCCCCAGCTCCCCAACCATGTGCATGGGGGTGTAGTCTTCCCATCTCATAGGTATTTCAGCACTTGGTGAATATTGCCACACCCCCGCTTATTTTCCTTTCTTGTCCTCCACTTAGCTTGGTCTTTGTATATGTTTCCTTTCTTCTAAGTGAACTTCCAACATCCTCCAAGACTCTCACTTATTCTTCAAAGTTTCCCCAACTCTTTTGAAAATTATGTCCCTTCTCTTCTGAGCTCGACAGCACACCACCACCTGCACTCTGGTTCCAGTGTGTAAAAACTTAGTTGTCTCTTTCTCCAAGTGGATGACATGGGTGTCCTTCTGCATGCTGCACTTATGCGTTGCTTTTATTGGTTGATAAATAAAGCTGATTTGGCCAATGGCCAGGCAGAATATAGCTACATGGGAAATCAAAACAAAGAAATGGAGAGAAAGAAGATGGAGTCAGAGAGATGCCATGTAGCCGCCAGGGAAGTGAGATGTGAGGTAACAAGCCACGAGCCTCATGGTAAAATGTAGAAGAACCGAAATGGATTAGGTTAATTGTGAGAGCTAGTTAATGCCTGAGCCATTGGCCAAACAATTATAATTAGTCTTAAGCCTTAGAGCGGTTATTTGGGACCTGGCAGGCAGGACAAGAAACCTCCAGCTACAAAGTGGGCAACACACTCCAGTTACGTTCACAGACTTTTCCAATTTACTGGGCTCCATAGCTGTCTATTCCATTGCCACAGTCAGCAGTCATCCAATTAGAGGAGGGCAAGAGAAAACAGCACCTGCCAGAGGGTGGAGAATGGCCCAGGGTGGAGGCCATACTAATACCATGAAGAGCAACAGTGGAATGAAATGGAAAGATGTTAGACTTGGAAGCAGGACAATTGACTCAGCTCTTCCACTCACAAGCTACAGGGTGCTGGAATGTGATTTTTCTTTTTTCATTTCTGTAACATTAGGAAGTTACAACTAATGATATCTAAGGTCTTTCCAAAGGTAATATGTGAAGATTCCACAAATAGAATAGGAAAAAGGAATCTGAAGAAGTTTTCACAAAGCGTAGTCAGATTCTGGATGCAGATTTGATATTTTATATTAAAAATAATAAAACTAGAGAAAAAAACTAATCCTACACTACCATTTGCCAAGCTCCCTTGAATACAAAGTTTTACAATATTGGAGAATAGTGCTTGGGATAAAAATATCTAAAAGCACATTTGGAAACACATTGTGAAATTCTCAGTGATGATGGGAAACAGACTTCAGGAGAACTATTTAGAGGCATTACACAATTCTGGGGGGAGAGGTGTAATCCACTTCCTGGACTTTCAAGGGAGGAACACATCCTCATCCCAAACTAGGGAAAAGATCAAATAAATCTGTGGTTTCAACAAGTTTCTCAAGACTTGCTAGAGGTATATTGTTTTGTTTTGTTTTCTGTTTAAAATGAGATGTTCCTGGAAGTAAACCAAATATCATTTCTTAATGTCTCTTTTTGTTGTTGTTAAAATAAGCACTTTCTCTTTTCAGAAACATGTTGGTGGTTAGTTGCTACTATTACTGGAAGTGTGAGTCTTGAAGCTGTCATGTACAAATATCAGCTCTGTCTCCAGTTGACAGTGAAATTCTTTGACTGAAGTAGACTCAAACATCAACCAACTATTTTGGAATCTGCCAAAAGAGAGGCCTCTGTGCTCTCTAATCTTCTGGGTCCATTAGATACCAACATACACTATGCAAAATATATTATGTGTCTGTGTAACATACAGCATACGGGGACTGACACTGTATCAAATTCCTCCTCACACATGCTCTAAGATTAACCTTTAAAATCACGATGGGTATAGGAAGCCTCGATCCTTGCAAACCTCATCTCTAAAAGGCTAATGAATAATTTTAAGGGGTTTAGTTTCAGAGAGATTGCATGAGATGCATCAGGTAGTGCAGGATGCCAGGGTGTCCATTTTGTAGAGTATAACGGCAGCCCATGGACTTGTGCCACTCAGAAGCCTTCATTTCTGTTCTGCCTAGGTAGGGCACCAAATGTGGCATTAAGACATCACGCTTCTTCCCAACCTTATACATTTGATCTGAATAAAGTATCCATTCATGCAGGTTGTTGTGCTAGGATTTTGAGCACAAGACTTCACTGCTGTGGAAAAGAACCACCTTCTCCAGTGTTGAGCCAATGCTTCCACAAGAACAAGATCTAGTTGTACATAGAGGGACTTTATTTCCATTAGGCAACTCTGATCCATTATAAATTTTTTCAGTGAATTAAGTGACCCTGAAGTCTTAAGTGGAATGTGTAAGTGTCCTGCCACTCTCCCTGGGATTGGTTAGCTCATTTGGCTAGAGTTCAGACTATTTAAACAAAATTGTGAATCTGAACCCTGTGGGGTGCCTTAACAGCAAATGTTGCCTTAACCGTAGGCTACCCTGCTTGTGATAGGGAACATCAGTTCAGTCTTGCCAGGAGAGTGATGTATTACTGAAACTGTCAAAAAAACAAAAGTCCAAGTCCTCAAAGGATGTCTTGGTAAAGAAATTGTCATGTATTAAAAATTACACAGACAGTCAGAAAGGCAGGTTTGCATGCAGGAAGACAGACAGACAGGAATACACATGCTAACTATACAGCTTAGGCTAGACTCAGATTCATAGAGATCCACCTGCCTCTCCCTCCAATTTTTGAAATTAGAGGATGTACCACCACAACTAGCAATAGCTTTTTAAAAAAAAAAAAAGTGTGTGTGCGCGCGTGCGTGTGTGTGCGTGCGTGCGTGCGTGCGTGTGTGTGTGTGTGTGTGTGTGTGTGTGTGTGTGCGCGCGCGCGCGCGCGTACATGCACACAAAATGTGTGTGAGTCAAAAGACAACTTTGGGCATCATCTTGACTAATTCCATCAATCTCATTTGAGATAGGATCTCCCACTGGCATGGAACTCACCAGTGAAGCTAGACCATCTGTCCAGTGAGCCCCAGGGATTCTCCTGTGTCTTTCCCCCCAGTTCTGGGGCTATAAGTGTGTACCAACATGCCTAGCATTTTCTGTTGGGTTCTAGGGATTGAATTCAGGACCTTATGCTTGCAGAACAAGTACCTTGCTGACTGAGCTCTCTCCCTATGTATCAAAAGTTTAGAAAACTATCAATAGTTCATTGTTGTGACTGTGATATGGGAGGCAGGGACAGAAGAATGTATGGAATAACTTAGGCCAGTGTTATCCAACAAAGCATCCCTGGTGTGAGTCATGTGTAAGGGACAATGCCAAAGATTGTTCACTTATCTCTTCATGTGCACTGGGACATATACCTGTCCACACTCACACATGTGAACTTGAACATGTGTGAGCATAGTGTGCATGCATGTGTGCACACAGAAGTGTGAGACTCATGATTCTTGGTCATGATACCTATTCTGACTTGTTTCTCATAATTACAGCCTCATTTCAAAGTAAGCTATCTTAGGAAGTACTGCATAACAATCTTATCTGACAGAGTACCTAAAAATAATCAACAGTCAGTTGAAGGAGTCAGTGAACAGATTTAAATGACATTCTTCTGTGGTTTCCATAAGACCTGTTTTGGAAAGAATGGACCTGCCTGTGTGGTCTAGTATGCTACCCTTGAAGTAAATCATCATGCATTGTTTTTTCCTTTAGATTTCCATATTAAAACATCTGACATGTCTTCTAAATGACATTTGTACAAATAAAATTGCAAGTACTTTACTTTGGCAACTGCAATGCTTTCAACACATGAAAATAAGACAGGGTGTGGAGGAAAGGAGAATTCCCAAAATTACTGATGGCTTTGACATTTATAATCCTAAGTTATGTAACTAATTAGAAAGCTTTTTTTTCACCCCCATCAGTCCTGCTTGGATGAACACAGCCATAAACTAAAATTGTGAGACCCTTAAAAGGGATGAAAAGGACTAATGGGACATTGGGGATAAAGTAAAGAATTCCATCTGTGCTCCTGTGCAGGGTATCATCATACACAGACTAACACAGTAGATGAAAATCCATGGGAAACTCTTTAAGGCATTAGGGTCAGCAAGAACAGGATCAGCCCCAAGTGTCAACAGATGGGACCACATGAAAATAAGGTTTTGCACAGAGAAAAACAACAGAAAACCCAGCAACCCCCAGCAGAGCACACAGACAACTTCTGGAATAGAGAATCTTTACCAGCCACACCTCAGAGAGAAGACTAACATCCAGAATTTACAAAGACATGCAGGAATTAAACATCAAGGGAATGAAACTATACCAATGGCTAAGGAAATGAACAGAAAAATGTCAAAAGAAAAAACAGAAATGGTCAATGACTAGTCCTGAAAGTGCTCAACATCCCTAGTCAGGAGTGAAATGCAAACTAAAACTACTTTGAGATACTACCTCTCCCTTCTGAGAGAGGCCATCATTAAGAAATCTGACCACAAATATTAGAGAGAATGTGGAGAGAGAGGAACCCTTGTATGCTGTTGGTGGCAGAGCAAATTAATACACCATTATGGAAATGAGTTTGGAAGTTCCACATGCTGTAACTATTCCACATCTGAGCATATACCCAAAGAACCTTATATGCTACTACAGGCATATTTGCACATCAGTGATTATTTCTGTCCATCAGCAGATGAATGCATAATGAAATAATGTGGTTATTTGTACAAAACAGAATAGTGTTCATCTGTAAAGAAAAGTGAAATTTGTAGAAATATCGATTTAGAAAGTTTATTAAGTAAGGCAGATACTTTGAAAATTAGAACAGGGTTCTTTGTGGAGAAGATAATATCATTCTAAATTTTATATGGGAAGATGAAGAAGCTAGAAGAGCTACAATGATTTTGATAAAGGAGAATGAGCACAACCAGTTTCAAGACTTAGCACATAGCTATAGGGGTTAACACTTGTGTCTGATGGAACAGAGAACATTTCAGAAATGGACACTAATGCACCCAACAAGCACAAAATGACTTCAGTGAGGGAAACATCAGGGAACAGTATGGAGAAACTCAGTCCACACAGGTAAAACAATTAACCAGACATAAGTCTCACACCTTAAAGTTTACTTACTCATTACTCTATTCCCACCTGTCAGTTTTAAGAGTGGTTCTGACTTTAATATATACCATAGAACCTTCTACAAAAAGAATCAGGGTATTTGCAAATAGAATTTCTTCTTTAGGTGTGAGACTTATGTGGCACAGATGTCAATATAAAAGCAAGGCTAAAATGCACTTAGAAATGAGCATGGGATAAAATCCTTGGAAGTCAGGAAGGCAAAAGTATAAAGCACAAATAGATATGTTGATGAATGGACTCCTGCAAGTTCAACAGCATTCACAATGGTGCCAAGAAAAATAGATGCCTACACCTAGAAGAATGACACTAGATCCACATCTCTCACCCCGCATGTAACACAAAAAATAAAGGAACCAGAGACAGATAATGGGGTTCAAGCTTCAAGCTGAAGATGAGAAAAGCAAAGCATCCAGCCACTAGTTCTTACCTCAACTCCAGACTGAAAGGTGATCCTGGCTAAACCAAACCTCAGACTGCAATCCTAGACTGCTATGCTCTGCTTAATGTGGCTGGAGAATCCCGAGACTTCAATATCTTCATATCTTCAATATGGCTGGAGAATGAATGCCAGCTCTGAGACCCTGCTCATATCTTAAATACCTCTTATGAGTCCTGCGATTCATATGAGGTGTGTGATCTCAAGTGCTGAGATCATCTTTGTGTGAGCTATTTCTCTTTAGGACTGGATATATTTCTTGTATCTCAGTATGGCCTTGAACTAACAGATCCATCTACCTCTACCTCCCAAGTCGTGGGATTATAGCTGTGGAATACCACCACCTGGCTTCTATAGCTTGTGGCTGACTTTACTTTTGGAATCCTCAGGCAAGCTTTAATAAATCATAAATAATATAATACCACAGCACACAAAAAAAACAATTTAATACAGATCAGGCATACTCATGTAAGACATGAGACTCTAAAACAGCCAGAAGAAAACACAGAGAGCATGCTTAAAGAAACAAGCATAAGCAAGGACTTCATAAAAAGGACTCCAGAAGAAGCAAATCTCATGGAACTTCAAAGCTTCTTCATAGCAAAGAAAAAAATCAATAGAATGAAGAGAGATCTGACAGAATGGGAAAGAGATCACTGATAAATGTACAAAGGACAGGGAATTAACATTTAGGGTTTATAAGGAACACCCAAAATTAAACACCCAAAATATCAGCTAATTAGTTGAATAGAAAGAAGAAACACAAATGGACCATAAATAATTGGAAAATTGTCCAATATCCTTAGCCACCAGGGAAGGGCTAATTAAACACACAGAGATTCCACAGAATAGCCATTATCAAGACAACAACCACAAATTATGGCAAGGGTGAAGGAAGCGGAACTCTCATACACAGTTGTTGGGAATGTAATCAATAGAAAGGGTCCTCAAAGAGCTAAAAATAGAACTATCACATGACCCAGCTGTGCTATTAGTGAATATTGCACCCAGAGGCCACTATGTCAGAAAATCACAGAGATATTTGCAGGTCCATACTGATCATTACTCTATTCCCAATAGTCAAGGTATGGAATCAGATAAACAGATAAAGAAACTTTGATAAATGCACATAGTAGAGTCCTAGTTAGTTACAAGAAGATTGATGTTATGATATTCACAGCAAAATGAATGGAACTGGTGTTACGATAAATCTTTCCACCAAAAGCCGCCGGAGTCCCACCACCATGTGGGCGGTCTCCGACAGCCTCTCGAGTTCTGCCCACTGCATGGATGGACAAAATAATACAGAGACATATTAGGTACAAAGCTGCTTGGCCAATGACTGGGACTTCTCATCTGCTAGCTCAGTCTTAATTATCATAAATCTATATATTTTATAAGACTTATCTTGTAGAGGATGCCTTTTGTTGGTGCCCTCTCTTGCTGGTGGCTCACACCTGCCGCTGGAGGAGGCAAAGGGGAAAGGGACACTTCCTGTTTCTTTTTGCTTAAATAGGAGTCTCCTTGCTATGTCACTTCCTGCCTGGATCACCACTTCTCTACTACATTACCCAGAATCCTCTTTGACTCCTAGTCCTGCCTAACTTTCTGCCTCATTGGCCAAACAATATTTTATTTATCATCCAGTAAGGCACAGAAGTACTTCCCCCATCATCTCCTCTTTTCTGTCTAAATAAAAAGAAGGATAACTTATCTTTTATAATAACTGAAGAAAACTATAACCATAACTGTCTTCAACTCTATCAAAGACCACAGAAGGATAATACATAAACTCTAGAATTGACAGGACATCTCGCTACCTGGACAGTCACCCAAAGTTCCTCTGTAACATTGGGGCATCCATCTTCAGCCCACAGGCCACAGTGTGTCTGGCACACTTCTCCATTTCAACAGGAACACTTCAGTACTGTCTTGTTTTGTAAGTTCAGCAGTCACTTTCTTGTGGGTCCTGCATGTCCAGTTTATACAGCAACAAACAGTCCAGGCAAGAGCAGTTTCTTGCCCAAATGGCTAATCTTGCCATGTTGAAAGCAAACTCCATAACGAGTTTCTTCGATGCCTATCCTCCTTTCTGACATAATTGGTGTGCCAGGAGCAGTTGTGTCTCACTGCCAAGAAAAATCCTAAACCATTTAAATGCCATATTTCTGTAGGTCTTTGAAAGGTTTGGAGAATACCTAACCATCTCAAATATATCTCTGTATATCTAGAAAACCTAACTAACCTAATTATAAGTTCTGATTATTATAGGTAACTATATAACCTGTATTTAATTATGCATATCATTTTAAAAGATCTGTATAAACACAATACCTAAACAAGAGGAGATATATACAAATCACAAAATTGACCTTAAAGTTGTATCAATAAATGAAAATCTATACCAATGCAAAGTATTCATTCCTATATCCTATTGCCCTACTTTTTCTTTAAAAAGAGATTGACTATGCTCATTACCATTTATAACCAACCCCATTTAAATGAAAACAAACATTTATAAACAATATTTGGAATATGGGCATCGTTCTTTCTAAACTTTGGGTGGCTGGCGGAGACCGCCCACATGGCGGTGGGGCTCGGGCGGCTTTTGGAGGAAAGAGAATATCATAACAAACTGGAGATAATTGTGTTAATTGAAATAAAACAGACCTCAGAAGACTAAATCTAAATTCAATCTCTCTGCCTCTCTGTCTCTCCATCTCTCTCTGTCTCTCTGTCTCTCTGTCTCTGTCTCTGTCTCTGTCTCTCTCTCTCTCTGTATGTGTGTGTGTGTGTAAAACATGAATGCACAAAGTAGGATATGAGAGAGAAATAAGTAGTCTAAAGGGAGGGAGAAATGAAGGAGGATAAAGGAATATATGTGACATGGAGCAGGAGGGATGTTTAGGAGGAGCAGAGGATTATAAGAGGGCAGGAGGAGGGATGAGGGAGGACGGAGGGGGTGGATTATGTGTAATGGTATACATGCACAAAAATACAACAGTGCTATTACTTTGTATGCTTCCCAAAATGATTAACAAAAATAAAGCAACTATGTTCTCAGACAATGGAAAGACAAAAAATAAGTGCTACAGAACGAGGGCACTATTTGTAAATTACATAGCAGGCACAGACCTAGTATGTATGAAATACAAAGAATTCGCATATTTTGAAAATAGAAAGCAAACAAACCAATTAGAGCAAGGATAAAAAGCTGGAAAAGACAGTCCCCTGAAAAAGGCACCAATCACAAATGAGCATGTAAAAGGATATCCAGTTTCACTGGAGACATCCAAACGAAAATGAAAATGAGATGCCACAACACTCCTATCAGGATGACTAAAATCAGTAAGAAGACATGATACAGAGAAACTGAATCACAAATCCCTCTTTCTCTCCTTCTCCACCATCCCTCCTCTCTCTTGATTTTCTTCTTTATTTTATTCTTAAGGCAGGCTTGCTATGTAACCCAGGCTGGCCTCAAACATGGAATCTTCCTGGGTTAGTCTTCTGAGTGCTAGAAATATGGGTAGATAATGTCATGTCCAGCCTCACTCAAATGTTTCTGTTGGGAGTGTAAAATAGCGAGTTAGATTATTTTGTTTTGTTTTTTAAACTAAGAACATAGATTCTATATTGCTATACCATGTCACTACTGGACATTTAGCACATAAATACTTAAAATCACACAAGAATGTGTGTACAAATGTTTATCGCAGCCTTAGCCTCAACATCTACCCACAACCCCCCATTTCCTTATTCCCTACCCTTTCCAATCCTCCACTCCACACAACCTTAACATTAATTTTCAACTTGACACAGTCTACAGTCATCTGAGAAGAAGGTATCAACTGGGGATTCCCCAATCATACTGACCCGTGCACATGCCTGTTGGGGGTTGTTTTGATTATTAATTGATGCAGGAAGTTAAATCCCATTGTGTATTATATTATCACTAGGCAGGTAGTCCTGGGTTGTGTGAAAAAGCTAGCTAAGCATGTGGCAGAGAATAGTCTAGAGAGAAAGCCAGCAAGCAGCATTTCCCTAAGGTTCCTGCCTTGAGTTCCTGCCCTGACTTCCATCAAATGACTGGACTGAGACCTGAAGTGTAAGCCAAACACACTCTTCCCTCAACATGCCCAAACTGAAAATAATCCAGATGTTCTCAAACAGACAGGTAGTTAAACTGTGGTGTTTTGCTATAACTAAATATTACCCACACAAAGGAACAAACTATCAAACATGCCACAAACAGGGAGATCCTAGAGAACCATACTGGATGAACAGTGTAAGTCTCAAAATGCTGCATGATTCCAATTATATATCATTCTTGAAATGACATTATATAATTAGACAACAGATTAGTGGTTTCTAGAGGTAAGGGGGATACAGGGTTACCAAGAGCTGGAGGAAGTCATTAGGGCTCTATTAGAGCAACTGAGTGATCCTTGTGGCTGTAAAAAAGTTGGCATCAATGTCAGTATCTGTGGTATTTTGAATGAGAATGGCTCCCACAGGCTCATATGCTTGAATACTTGGTCGCCAGTTGGTGGAACTGTTTGGGAAGGATAGGCAAGAATAGCCTTGTTGGAGGAGATGTGTCACTGAGGGATGGGCACCGAGATCACAAAAGACTGGCCACTGTCCTTTAACTCTCTCTGCTTTATAGACATCTATAGACATGGACCAGAATCTGAAGAAGAGCACTGGGAATCTTGGGACTAGAAAGGGCAAATTGCAGATTAATACACATGCTCACATCAGCTTAGCCCACAGCTCCTCAGGAGGTGCACACAAAGCCCTTTCAAATTCTTCTTGGGATGCATATACATTTCTTATTACTACTAATGTAATCTTACCATTTCTAAGCTTAATGTTCCATCCTAGACCAATTGTTGATTTCAAAGTATTTCTCTGCCTGCCTTGTTATTGCTACTGCTCAGCTTATGTTACTGGTTTCCAGTTGATTCCTTAAGATTTTCCAGTGGGAAACAGTATATCATGCTAATAATAAGATGATTCTTTTTATACTAAGCATAAATGATAAAGCATGTTATTTTATGACATTTTCTCCTTTGCCATAAATATTCACATGTAACTTGCATTTTCTCAAAATTTGTTCTATGTTCATATTTTCATATAGCTTCTCCTGTATTTTGGCATAATTGTAAATCTCATCCTAACAAAACCTCCCCAACTGTTACCCTCATGCTACATACAGTAATCAAGGTTTGTTTTGTGCATCTGTTAAATGTTAAATTGTGAAAATGGTAAATCATAAAAATGTACAATACCCTAGAATGTTATGCCTTGTATTGACCACTGTATGAAGTGAAATATTATCACAAGACTTTAAAGCAGGCAAATGACTTGTATACACACACACACACACACACACACACACACACACACAGAGAGAGAGAGAGAGAAAGAGAGAGAGAGAGAGAGAGAGAGAGAGAGAGAGAGAGAGAGAGAGCGCCTTCAGAACAAATTTGGAAACAATCTCAGTAACCAGATGACATGAAAGAGATAAATGTGCGATTATGTTGAACTCAGCTTTCCAGATGGTTCCCTTTGATTCTGAGCCAGGGATGTTCAGGGTCAGTAGATTTGTTCACCTCCAATTCTGTATAAGAGGAATGGAAAATTCCCTAGCAATTGAGAACCAAGCAGAGTTCCCATATGCCATGATCTAGCATCTAAATATTCCACTCACCTTATTTATTTACTCATTCATTCATTCATTAAAAATTTAAAGACCATTCCAAGTTCATGTGCATGAAACACGGGTTTACACTACTACTACTACTAATCATAATAATAAACAATAAAAGAAATAAAATCTTAACCTGAAGCAATTCATAAAATGTTAAAGAAGGCTTATCCCAAATTATAATGCTATTTAGTAAGAAAACAGGGAGAAAATTTCAAGGAACCCAAGCACCTACATGTGCCAGAGTGATGAGCTTTTGGAGGAAGAGATAAGAGTGAACACCGTATTGGAGAAGTATTTGCTGTGAATATGGAGACCTGGTGAGTGCTGAACACAGATAAGCCATGGAAGATTCTAGGCAAAGGAAATGAAAAGGCACAAGTAGGGCCGTCACAATCATAAGCAGTTCCCGGAGGCTGCAGTTTCTACAATGATGAGACTCAAGCAAGAATTCAACCTTCCATAGCTACATGCCTCTGGGATTTCTTCTTAAACTCCTCAAAAAGAGAGATAGTAGTGTTTGCAACTCTCACTTTAGTGCACAAATTTAATTTGTCAATATTGAATAGGATTTTTTTTTTCTGTTTGTGCTACTGATACTGAAACTTGGTATTATGCAGTGTCTTGTATATACTGAGTAGCTTTCCTGGTTATGGACCCAGTACCTAGTAGATTCTGTTTCTGGGAAGATGTGAAGAAATGCCAGCTCACCCCAGATAGGGCACCAGAAACAGACCAAAGTAAGAACATCACCAAAGTACAGCTTGGTGAACCAGTGAGTTTTACTGGAGTCACAGGAGCAGAAATGATTCAAAGACAGGTGAATCACCAAAGACCCACCCTAAATGGGGGGGTGGCTAACAAAAAAGACCCTCACTTCTGCCACATGGGCCCCAATTTTTTCTCTTCAGAGTCCTTGCCATTCTGACTTTGGCACTGGAACCCTTACTCTCTTCTGAGTCCCCACCATACTGTTGTCTGTCTGTCTATAATATAATAATTCTTCTAATAAACCCCATACCCCCAACAATCTATCCCAGTTTCTGCTTGAATCTCCATCTAAGACCTATCACTGTGTCTTCCTTTTTTTTTTTTTTTAAAGAAATGCATACTTCCTGTGGAGGGAAGCTGGGAAATAGAGCTAGTCTCCATTAAGAATTTTCACAGGCATGGTCCAAGAATCACAAACTATTAGCCATACAATTCTGTAACAAGACACGGCAGAGCTGCAGCCCAGAGTCCTTTGACTCAACTTTCGGATCAAGACTGAACTTTATTCAAATAGGACAGCCCTTGTTTGCATGACCAAGACTGCAAAACTGAAAATTAAGTGAATACATAGCAGCTCACACCAACCTCCCAGAAAAGCACACCAGCCAGTCTGGACATGGCATGCATTGCATACCAGTAAACTGCATGGTCCTGCTTGCTTTATGTTGATCTTATTTAAACAAACAAACAAAAAACAAAAACCTTGACCAAAATCAACTTGGGATGAAAGGGTTTATTTTTGCTTACAGGTTACAGTCCATCATATTCAGAAGTCAGAGTGAGAATTCGAGAGCTCAAGGCAGGAACCCGGAGTCGGGAACTGAAACAGAGACCACCAGGAAGGAATGTTGCTTATTGACTGGCTTCTAAGCAAACATTCAGCTACCTTTCTTTATTCGGCCTAGGCCCTCCTACATAGGGATGGCACTGCCCACAGTGGGCTGGACCCTCCTATATAAATTAGCAACCAAAAAATTACCTCCCCAGACATGCCTACAAGCCAATCAGATGGAAGCAACTTCTGACCTGAGAGGTTCACTCTCCCCAGGTACATCAAGTTGAAAATTCAAGCATTACCTATGAAAGTGCTCATAAGAGACTCACCCTAACAATTAAGGCACTTTTCTCAATGGATACTTCTGGTGGTCCATTCCTTAATACTGTCGACTCTTTGCTGCCTGGCTCACTGTTCTCTCAAAGTATATTCAGTAAGTCACCTTTACAAAACTAAGCTAAATTCACTCACCATTCGCCAATCCCTTCCCTGTTCCCATAGCAGATGACCACTGTCCAAAACCTTTATAAATCAATTAACAAGGCCCCTGGAAGGTGCCCCTGTTCCCTCAGGAACTATGCTGTACAACAGAACTCCAGGACTTACCTGGCAAGACTGACACAAGCAGGAAGCCTAGTTGTACATTTAATAAAACCCTTTGGAGCCTTCTCAGAGTTTGAGAACAGTACCAGCAACTTTTGCAAGTTAAGTGTTTTCCATTTTTTCATTTTCAATGAAGTTGAAAAGGGACCCAAAGGAACTATCAGCTGATAAAGCTTTTTTTTTTTTTTTTCTGACAGATAATTGATGTCACCTTTGGCATGTAAGTTGGAAGGAACTCCAAGAATTCAGATCCAACAACACAACACAGCTTGCAACTGACCTGGCAGAAATGAAGATATTCCACAGGGACACTTTTGTCTCAATCCGATTACATCAGACTATTAAAACAATAGACACCAGAGAAATGGTAATTGGCTCGGGGAATCTCACCCTGGGAGAAGGAGAAGTTGCTAGACAGAGGGGAAGCTTGTCTCCCCACAAAAGAGATTTCACATAATTTTAACAACCTGATAGATTGCTTCGTAGGATGAGACTGGAGCCCAGCTGATGGCAGGTCTATGGTGGGCAGGGCCACATGTTAACTGTGACTGCATGGATGTGCACATCTGTGGCCCTCTGTTTAAACCTTGATCTCACTTCAGGACATAAAGAGTGACTCATGGGGTTCATTGGATCTCTTTGTCCCTCTTCCCTTTTCTAATTTCCACTTACTGCTCTTTCAGTCAGCGTATTTAGGACTGTGGCCAGACTTGACTTGGGGCACTGGCTGTGACTTCCAAGGTCAGTAAAAATTCTTTTGAGTACTAATTATATATTTATATGAAGGACATTTTCAATGCTAAAGTCCATCAACATTTTCTTTCAGAGAAATAAAGTTAATGCCATGTTTTTAAAGATAAAACATTGAGAGCCGGGCAGTGGTGGGACATGCCTTTAATCCCAGAACTCAGGAAGCAGAGACAAACAGATCTCTGTGAGTTCAAGGCCAGCCTAGTCTACAGAGTGAGTTCCAGGACAGTCAAGGCTACAGTACAGAGAAACTCTGTCTCAAAAAACTGAAAAAGACATTGAGTAGCAAAAACAAAATCCATGTAAACATTAATCATCAACCTCATTAAGCGATGAATTTCTAATAATACCCTTATAATCAAAACATATATAGAGAAAATAACGTACAAATAATAGTGATAATTCAACCAAGCAGCAATTTTTGTTACAGAGCACTTAAAATTTAATTTAATGTGTATTCACAATGTTGGAAAAAATATCCCCAATGTCACACAAAGAGACACACAAACAAAGTAAAAACAACTGGGCAAGGTGACTTACTTTTCCAAAAAGATGCACAACAGCTCAAACCAGGCAAGCCAGCATTTAGATGGGGAGAGGGTCACTTGTGTCTATCCTACAGCAGGGTGGTGACTGTGTCTCACCCCACCTCAGAATCTGACAGTTGGGAAGGGGAGAGTCCAGTCTCAGGAGTATCCTGGAGTTGTTAAAACAGACATCTACACAGGGTTTCAAAGATGGCTCCTGGAATATTGACCATCCTTAATAGAAAAAAAAGTAGGCCTTCACAACAAATTTGGTGTCAGCAAAGTACAATGCTGTAATAATGGAAGGACTTGGGACATAAACATTTGAAGTGGTAGAACTGCAATAGGACTAAGAAAAGAAACAAGGCAAAATTTCTGTGCTTAAAAGTGTGCTTGGTCACAGATGAATGTGCTGAGCCATTGAAACAGCCCCTTGGAGGCTGCTGCTTCAGGGAAGCACCAGCCACTCACTACCCCCCCCCTCCAAACTAAAAGCTGTGTGGAAGCCTGCCATTGGTGCCCTCACTTTGTGTCTGTCTGTCTCCTTTGCTCTGGCTGACAGCACAAAGATAAGACATTATCTTCAAGTCTCCCTCTGGACCTGGCTTCGGCCCAGGATTGACAGGCTCCAGGGTTGTTCCCAGGAGACTCAGACTGTGCCTTAGAGCAGAAATAATCATCTCCGGAGACTATAATTCCTGCAAGCAGTAAGGATTTCCCTGCCTTACATGACTGGAGCTGAGACAATGACCAAGGAGACCACACCTGGACCAGGACTGCTTGATTATACACACTTCTTGTCCTATCTGAGTTCCTCCTCTGTCTAAATGTAAAGCTCACATCAGGACCCTGAATATGGATTTAGGGCCCAGTGTGTCCCTTAATCTATTCCTTTCCCAACATACACATATCAAACAACTCTGCTTTTTACCATTATGCCAGGGCCTAGTATTGGCCTCTAAAACCCTTGGTAACAGAATCAAATTTCCTATACTGCTTCAATTTCAGTAGTTGCATTTGAGAGGGATGCAAAATCTGTCTTAAAACGTCAAGACACCATTGCTGCTGTGCTTCAAAATTTACTCAATTACTTGAAAATCAATCAGGGATACACAGTTTTCAGTACTTTGACACATGACACAAAATGTCTGACAGTATGACTTAGCAGATTTTAAATGTTTTCCTTTGTCTGCTTGTCATTGTAAATGGAAAGAATGGCTTGCAGTGTGGCTGGGGAAGGGAAGTAATGTTTTACAATGAAAATCAGAATTATTGCTTGCAATCCTTTTCTTGAAAGATTTAGACTGCTGCATATATTCTTATGCTTATTTCTACAGAGCAAAATACATTGTCATTAGAGATTTTAAAAATGATTTATTTATAATATACAGTGTTCTGCCTGCATGTATGTCTGCACACCAGAAGAGGGCACCAGATCTCATTACAGATAGTTGTGAGCCACCATGTGGTTAATGGGAATTGAAGTCAGGACCTCTGGAAAGGTACGAAGTGCTCTTAACCTCTGAGCTATCTCTCCAGCCTATCATTGGAGTTTTATGATACATCTCATCAGTGGTGAGTTGACTGAGAATGTCTTCATAGACTCATGTGTTACTTGGCTGCCAGTCGGTGGCACTGTTTGCAGAGGTTTTGCATTTTTCAGAAAAATATAGCATGCTAGAAGTTTGTCACTGGTGGACAGGCTTTGAGGTTTCATAGCTTTGCCTTGTCCCACTTCCTGCCCCCCTTCCTGTGTATGGATAAAAATAGGTTCTCCTGCTCCTGCCACTGACTGCCATGTCTCCCAGAAGACCACACTGCAGTGTCTCTTTGGAACCATAAGCCAAAGTAAACTATTTCTTCTATAAAATGTCTTTGGTTATGGTATTTCATCACAGCAACAAAAAGGGAACTAATACATACTCCCAGTCTAATTTTGTATGTTTTATTGCTACAACATTGTGATTGATTTTCAGGACTGATCACTTATCTCACTAAGTGGAAACCAGAGCAAACCAGCCTGCTCTAGGCAGCAGGTACA
This sequence comes from Cricetulus griseus, assembly GCF_003668045.3. Taxonomy (NCBI): domain Eukaryota; kingdom Metazoa; phylum Chordata; class Mammalia; order Rodentia; family Cricetidae; genus Cricetulus; species Cricetulus griseus. Next base: position 85,689,362 of record NC_048595.1, on the reverse strand, counting down.
ATCTCTTTGAGCTGACAGGAAGCCATGTCTATGTATTAGCAATGTTACATCATAAAGAACAAAAAGGAATTCATTGCATACATTCCTTACACCTTATAAATCCATTACTAGATACCACTGGGGATCCTTTTCTGGGGCGGGAGGAGGGAACAGCTAAGCTCTGCTCAGAGGACAAGATTTCCAAATGTTTTTGTTTCCATGCAAGAATTTCTAGAATTCTTTGCCCTCTCTTTCCAAAGGAATGACATAATATTTATATAGTCGTGCACGCGTGGTGTGTGTGGTGGTGGTGGTGGTGGTGGTGTGTGTATGTGTGTGCGTGTGCACATTCGCACGAGGAGAGTGAGAGTGGAAAGTTACATGCATTCAGGTACTTGTATAACAAGACATTCCTATATAAATATTTGCAATTTTCTATTTCTGTAGGGTATCCTCCTTTGAGGAAATACAATATCGCTAGAACTTAGTTCAGGTTATGTAGGGGCCTCATCCTTGGCCCATGTGGAGACACAGTTTCAGTTGGTTCACTCTACACTCACTGAAATGGTCAGTCTCTGGAAGAAGCAGTGTCCTCAAGATGCCTATTGGCCCCATATTCCACTTCTCTCGCTCCTCTCCAGGGGAACCCAGAACAGCTGCAACCACTTGGATTTACAAGAGTTCCCTGGCTGTTTGAAACTGATTTGATGATCCATCCATCCTAAAATGGCTATTCTAGCAAATCAGTTGTACATTGCATTTAATTTATTGTTGGCAAGGATCAACCAAATATAAATGTTTTTCTTTCAAATATATCAACCACATTGTAAAAAAATGTGTTTGCCACATGCTTTTAGCTGGGGGATTTGGTGGCAGTGAGGAAGATATGAAAAAAAATTCAGTTGTCTGAGGTTTCAGTTGTGAGTTTTGTCTGGAAGATTTTGATATCAAAGTTAAGTTTTTACCCATTTCCTTTTCCCAGGACATTATTATTTTTAAAGCTGGGGGTAGAACCTAGTGAGGCTTTGTACATGTTAGATGTTATGATTAGTCTTGATTTTTGATTTGATGGGATTTGTAATCACCATGGAAACAAACCTTCAGGGATGTCTGTGATGGAGTTTCTGGGCTAGGTAAATTGAGGTAGAAAGATCCACCTTGAGTGCAGAGTGCACGCTTTCATAGGCTGAGGTTCTGAACTTAATAAACAGGTGAAAGTGAACAAGCACGGGTGTCCATCACTCTCTGCTTCCTGACTGTGGACACACTGTGGCCAGCTGCCTCAAGTTCCTGCTGTTGTGGAACAGATGGGGCTGAATCTATTCAACAGGAGGATGGACATTTATTTCAGGGTCTGAAGAAAAGCAGTTGGAAATACAGAACAAATCAAGAACTCATTACCCATCAGTGTGATGAAGTAGGAATAAAGACAACATTTATTTGTGCTGGGTAATGGAGCCAGAAGCCAAAGGCCAGGACTGAGAAATGAGATAGTATAGAATTTGGAGGACAGTGTAAGTGTTCTGACATTTAGATCAAAGGTAAAAGAAGCCTCAAATCATGCAAATCCTTTACTATGCTTTGGAGTTTTAGCTTATCTTATATAGGGACCATAGTTTAATACTGCTAGACAAGGATGTGTGGTGTTTAGGCTTGTGTTTTTTGTAACTCATCTGTTCTCTTTCTTTCGGGTACTTGGCTGAACCACATGAAACTGCTATTTTGTATGTTGAAAAGATCAAATAATGATAATATCATTGAATATGGGATCAGTCTTGCTATATAGCTTAGGTTGGCTTTGAACCCATGACCTCCTTCCCTCATCCCCAAGTGCTAAGGTTATAAGCAAGTGACATTATGTCCACCTTGACACTATGTTTTTAACTTGAGTGTATTTGTTAAATGTCTATTATTATGACTAGAAAAGAGATATTGGAGCCAGATAACTTGGGTTCATACCTCAGCTCTATTAGCTATGCTTTTGTGGCCAAGCTATTTGACTTCTCAACTTTTCAATTCATCTCTAAAATGAATTATACTCGAGAATTAAATGAGTTGATATATACTAATGTTTGGAAAGGTGTCTCACATCAACTTTCTATTACTTAATATTGTTATCAGTTATTATGTTGTCACTTTCATCATCAGCATTGCCGTCAACATCATGACAATCCAAATGCCCATAGCAGGTCAAATATGAAGGTGTTAGACTGGCAATAGAGTTAGAAATGGAAGCAATATGTTTCTTATTTTCTCAACTAATTCCATAGTCTAGACACATATACATTTGTCTGTGTTTATAGTCACGTGTGTGTCCATATAGGTATCCGTATATTATATCAATAAAATCTGTATGCATATATATTTGTGTCCTCCTCTCTCTCTCTCTCTCTCTCTCTCTCTCTCTCTGTGTGTGTGTGTGTGTGTGTGTGTGTGTGTGTGTGTGTGTGTGTGTGTTGGTTAAAATTACCAACCTGACAAGATCTAGAATCACTCTGTAGGCAAACTCCGGGCATGTCTGTGAGGGAGTTTCTACATTAGGTTAGTTGAAATGGGAGGACCCTCCCTAAATATTGGCTGCAACTTTCCATAGACTGAAGTGCTGGCATTCATCCCTTTCCACTTCCTGAATGCAAGAGTAATGTGCCCAGCTACCTCACACTCCTGGAGATATGACATTCCCCACCATGGGGGACTGTGTCCTCAAACTGTGAGCAAAATTAAACCCTTCCTTACTTAAGTTGCTTTGCCAGGTGTTTTGTCACAGCAGTGAGGAAGTAACTAATACATCAGTGTGTGTGTGTGTGTGTGTTCCATAATTATGCCCATTTTGCAGAAAAAACTGAGAATCAGCAGAGGTTAACTTGTCTGAAGTCATATCCTTTGGTCGAGGGGAATGGGCTTCCCAAGCTCCTGAGGAACGCTGGCTTTTTCTAACCAGAATTTGCAGAAATGGAGTTTCCTATGAATCTGACAGTAATTAGCAGAGATTCAACTTAAGCCAGATCTTTCTCTGTTTTTAAATATTTTGAGCATACTTCCATATCTCTGGTCTCAGAAAAGCAAGATGTACAAAAGGTTATTTTCAAAGACTGGGGAAATATGCAGTGTGAGAGCTTAGAAGTGATGCAGAACTTGGAGAGCAGTATCTTGGATTGCTGTCTGTGTCCTATTGAGGGCTAGATGTGTCATCATGAGCAAATGCTCATCTTCCCAAGGCCTCAATTTCCTCTTGCAAGATGAGAGCAAGGTTGCTTCTGGCTCCGTAAAAGGAATGGCTGGCTTCCGAAAGGCAATGTGTCTGTGAAGACACACACTCAGCCTTCCAACAGTCAGAATGGATATTGGCGTCCCTTGAGCAGAGTGGGAACCTAGATACTCCTCCATCTTAGCAGAGTGTGTCTGCCTTCCCTAGAACCTGTGCTACACAGCATGGGCATTTGTGTTTGATGGTATCTATTGCCGTTTGTAATTACAAACTGACCAGTGTGGTTAGGGTATAGGTCCAAAGGAAGTGAGCACGGATTTGCGTTCCTTGTTAAACAGGTTGCTCTGTAACATTTGTTAACCAAATAGATACAGACCTAATTCTCGCTGCTTTTGGGGAAGATGAGTCTAGCATGGAATCTCTTATGCTGTAGGAAGGATGCTGTTGATTTTCCCTTGGGCCAGAGCAGCCAGTCACTAATACTCCTCTCCAACTATTCAAAGTCACAGTGTGTATCTCAGAGTTCCAGTGCCACTTTCCCCGTCTCTTAAAAACTGCAGCTGGAGATGATGATATACATATTCATACCAGCGTAACCATATCTGATTTCAGTCTTGCCTGTCAGTAAGCATCAAATGGAGGCTTACTAATTCAGGAGAATGGGTGGAAAGCTAATCCTACTGTGCATGGTCTTGACTGGAGGGAACAACAGAAGGCCTCCGATCCCTTTTGTTGACCCTCCAATGGCACCCAGTTGTGGACTGCTGTTCCTTTCAGCATTTAGTTTCCAGTGGGGACAGAGGGGTGTGAACTGTTACCTCTTTCTTCTTGCAGATTATCCTGTGGGATGCAAAATTCTAGTGCCTTGAAGCAACGGGTACTGTGGCCGACAGTGACTGATGCTGCCAGGCAGCTACACAGTGATGACAGCAGTCTGTTGGCAGGGAACAGTGCAGTCTAGGACCACACGGAGAGCCAACATGCTGACCACACAACATCAAGCAAGGGAAATAAGATTTTTCTGCCTGTGTTTGGTAGGTTAGGGTGGGAAGAGTGAGGGAAGGGGTGTTGTTGAGGAGAGTGTGGGAAGATTTGAGAGAAGAGAAAAGTCAAGCAGAGGCTCTGTGCCAACTCGGAGGCCATTGGGTTGATCTCTCTCCCCTTTCTGCTTATTCGGGGAAGCCTGCTGGGTGGGGTGGGAATAGGGCCAAGAAAGTAGCAGATCTGCTGGGTGAACACGGTTTGTCAGACCTGGCAAGGATGTGTCTGCCATCTGGCATCAGAGCCAGGGGAGGCTGGAGATACGAAGGGAAGTAAGATGAAGAACAACAAGAATAAAATAGAGTTAGACAATGACACACAGACAATGTCCTATAAGCGGGGAGGAAGAAAGAGCAAGAGGAGAATAGCAGGTACAGAGGGGAGCTCTGAGTCTGTGATGCAGCCCAGGCCTCCCAGCCAAACACCAGAGCAAAATGGCAAAATGTTACATGAATATACATAAATGAAAACAGAGCCCTGCTCCTATGTGCTCTTGGTGGGAAAGAAGTCCCATGGGCATACAGTTTTCCAAACAACACATCACAGAGGTCTTGGAGCTACTGTTTCAGATCTAAATCAATATAAGCAAAGACACAATCCTATACAGAAAAACTACATACTATTTATATATATAAATATATATACATACATATACAAATATGAAATATACTTAAAATACAATGGAGCATACAATATTCCAGAGAACATCTTATCATTGACTGTTAAGGTCTTTTTAGACCATGTGGAGAAGTAAAATTATGAAGGTCAATGGAATAAATTCTGCGTTTCAGTGATGACATGTTCAGAACCTTTTAATTTCCTTTCGGGGAGTCTTGTGACAAGCTAAAAGGCCATAGGGTATGCTGCTGGTTTTGTGATAATCTGACAACTATTTGTAGACCAGGGACTGGAATCCCACTGGTTTCAATCTAATAGACTGAGGCATAGTTTAGTTTCAGGCACCTAGAAGACAGAGTGCCTACAGATAAAAGACCTCAAATCTTCTCCCTCCATGTTCTGAGGCCTGGCAAACTCTCATTCTTTATCCTGTCAGCCTGCTGCCACCACCTCCTCAACAAGTCCATCCTAACCTGATGCAGTGTGAAAAGCCTCATATAAGAAAGACTCCCATGTCTCAGAAGTTGTTTTAGATCAGTCCATAGCCAGCTAACTCCAAAGCACCTCAGGGAACCCACATAAGATCCTTACCACTTCAAAGCTGATGACAGAAGAGCTGAGAGCAAAGGGGTTGTCGAGTAGACTCATGAGCAACCATAAACACTTTTGAAGCTACAGAGTTTCAGGCTCATTTGTTACACAGCAACCGATGACTGATATAGCAGGACCCAAAACCAGAGGCTCACCTGTGCATTCATACTGGAGACCTTTCCCGTAATAGCCCTTCTCACAGATGCATTCAAATTGACCTGTGTGTGTCCCACATTTGCAGCTGGCCATTCGGTCACAGCAGTCTTTCCCAGCTTCACAGAGGTAAGAGCAGTGGGCCATATCCTCTTGGATAAAGCTCCCAGAAGGTAGATCTACAAGGAACATAAGATATAAGAAAATTATTAAAAAATTAACAGTTGATTTTTACATTCTCCAGTCATTACATATCAAGAGCAAGCTGGAGAAAATAGCTCTTCTAATCTGTCTGATTTTCCACTGTTCCCTACCTCCACCCACATGAGTGTGTGTTGTTTGCAGGAGTGCACTCTGGGGGATAGCTTTGGCTGATTCAGTTGTCCCAGTCTGGGACATCATCCTAAGTGCTCCAGGCCACGCAGGGTCAGGCAGAAATGAAGCACTGTAGAGTGGAATCTGCAGATTCAGCAGGTAGTCAACACACTTGGTCCTTCAGGTCATTCCCCATGGGGGCTTCCAACAGCAGCATCTCTGACCTCTGTATGAGGTCAGAAAGCAGTAGCCAGACTTTCCAAATTCTGTTCAAGTTAGAACTAAAACCACAATCCTGACCACTAAGGGCACCAACTGTGGGCTACTGACTCTAGAATAAATAGCATTGTGTCTGTAGTCATTTGTCCAAGAGCATCACCACATAAGCTAAATAACAGCCATAATCCAGGCTGCTTTTCAGTGTTAAGAATAGGAGCACATGTTTTGCAGAAAAAGACAATTATGAGTATTTTAGCCAAGAGCTGAGAGGAAGCATGCCAAGAATCCCTGAGCACAGCCATGCAGAAACAGACATAAGGCAGGGTTAAAGCTGCAGATGACTGAGCCAGGATGGATGGCCTCAAAGAGAGCAAGCTCTAAGTCTATATCTCCAGATGAAAAAGTTAAGAAATCTTAGACTGAATTCCAGTGCTAGGGTCAGGCTGCTAAGTCCAGATACAGGGCTGGGCCCCTAGTAAGAATGCAAGTGGGTGACTGTTGGCAAAACAGTCTGCAGCTGAAGATCTGTGAAGGAGATGAGAGATGGCCTCAAATATGAAATGTCTGACCTTATATTAAGTCTGTATGGCAGCAAGGAACAAAAATTAGAGGAAGGCTTGGTCTCAAGGAAAGGAGATCAGCAAAACAAGGCCTTGCATTAAAACTCCAGCCCAGAAGCCAGGATATGGGTGAGAGGTATACACAATGGTCCCTGGGGATTAGTTCTCAGAAACTGGACCAGAGGTTTTTTGGCAACAGAAGACCTTAGGGAGCAAGAAAAGCCTGACTCTGAAAGTTGGTAAGTAGTATTTGGGGCCAGGGGAGGAGTAAGTGGAAATCTATGCCACAACCTGAGACTACTGAGAGTGTTCACAAACAGATGGTCTGGGAGGGAGCCTAAACAGATCCATCCAAATTGAAGACTATGGAAAAGAGGACATTAGATTCACTTCTGATGTCATACCTTCTCAGTAAGAGACTCTTCTGGAGAATCAACCAAAGTATGACACATTCTATATGTGAGTTTAGTGTAATAAATGTGGCACCTTGCAAGTCCAGTGTGTGATAGATAGTAAAACAACCTTTTCCTTAAAAGCCTTTTCTGACCTTATTTCTTCACCAAATAACTTTAGGGCAGAGTCACAGGTCCCATAAGGCAGAGAACAATTGGACTAGAGATTAATTTGATACAACATCTATAGATCACAACGCCCATAACTTCATACTCTGATCTAGTAACACCCACTATCCCCAACTCTAACCCTTCTGCTTCCCCAGCCAGCATGCCACTTTATCTAAGAAAGGAGAAACAAAGGAAGTGCCAGTTACTTCTGGCCACCTGCTAGACACTGAAGCCATAGTAAGATACAGAGATTTTATTCTCTTGAGAAAACTGTGGTACATATAATTACATAATTCCTATTATGAAAGAGGAGAGGGTTGAAGCCAAGACTGGATTGCCTGAAGCAATTAATAACAAATAACCCATTGTCATTTATATACAATAAGTAATTGATAGCAATAAAAGTAGTTATTGAGACTTTAAGTGTGCCATCGGTAATTTCTTATTATATTTATTTAGTGTGTGTGTATGTGGGCATACGTCGGTCCCTTTTTTTCACCATGTGGGTCCTGGGGATCACACTTAGGCTATCTTAGCAGCAAGCACCTTTTACCCAATGATCCACCTTGTAGGCCTCATCAGCAATTTTCTAGTTGCTTTTTTATTCCCGCAGCAAGCCTGTGAAGTAAGTACTACTCTCATTCTCTATTCCATTGGCCAGAAACCTAAGAAGTGTTAAAAGACAGATAATTTACCCCCAAATTACTCACTTAGTAGATGATGAAACTAGGATCCAAATCCAAGAATTCTGAATTTTTATGACTTAACTCTTAAAATTTAACTTCAGTTATAGGCCTACGACTTAAATCTAAGCCTGGTTTTCCTCCCTACACTCACCCACCCTCCCCACTTCCAAGCCCTGCTTTAAGTTCCTCTCCTTTCTCTAAGAGTCTTACCACCAATAAATTTAACTAGTACCCTCACCCCTACCCCCAGAGAGTCTAACCCTTTTTATTAGATTCATAGCAATAGCCTGATAGTCCACTCAAAACTGTTTTGGAATTTCACCAGGGATAACCTGTTTTTTTGTTTGTTTTTTGAGCCTCAGGCAGTGCAAGTCTATTGCTATGATTCCTACTTATGCCAAATTTTTCACTCTAGTACCTGCCAGGATCATGCCCAATTTGGCACATGGCTAAATCTCTTGTCAGCTCCTCACCGTCTGTGTTCTTTTCTCCTGGCTTAAATTACAACGGGCAAGTCCATCTAACTGAGAACTGTACACCTAATATTCATGTGCATGGCGCGTAAAGGACTCTGATGAGTACATTTGCTAATTTTCCTCCCCCTTTAGGACTGACGCTCTTATGACAAAAGCCATTTATCTCCTAGTTGTCAGGGCAAGAAGCGTGTGTCAAGTGTTTAGCGTTCTGGCGAGATTCAATGCTCATGTCTCAGAATGTTTACTCCGTCTGTCCAGATAGCTGTAAATGCGATCTCAGTGAAGACTTTCCACTCCGTGTGTGGCCTCCAAACACACCTCAATTCATCCTGTGGATCTAGGTGGGAACATATGGATGTTCTAGGGAAAATGTATCACAGCTGTTAAGAAACAAAGCAAAACAAGCTTGCTGCCAGGTCAGCATGCCATCTCCGGGCAGTTCAGAGTATCTTATGACACCCAAAGCAGTCACAAGCCAAGAGCCGTGTGAGAGCTTGAAATTACTCTTCAATGAGTTTCATGTATCTAGAGAGAGAGAGAGAGAGAGAGAGAGAGAGAGAGAGAGAGAGAGAGAGAGAGAAACAAAAAACATTTCAAGGTACTTGTAATGCTATTAGTTTCCATTACCTTCATGCAATGCCCTTCGAGCCAAAGCCTCGAATTCTTCAAAACTGTGGAGCAGGTAGCAGTGTTCCTCCTTCGGGGTAGAAGCCATGTCATTCAGTTCCCGGATATTCCCTTGCCAAATCCCGAATGTGAAGATCTCCACTCCAAAGTCCCGCAGCGATGCTGCAATGGGTCTGGGGTCTCCCCCATTGGAATAGCCATCGGTGATGAGAAATATGACTTTGGTGGAGTTTTCTCTAGAGTGACGAAGGATTTGCTGTAAGGACACAGGGAAGATGCAGTGTGAGTAGCGCCAGCCCCTCTGCTTCCTTTCCTGGCTAAGGCAGGTACGCGAGAAACAGCCGTCAGTGAGAGAAAAATAGAAATAGGCACAGACTGGGATCTGCAATGGCCTCACAGAGGCGAAATGAACCGCAAAACTCTGTAAAATGTGTCATCATCAACATCGTTATAACCACATCACCATCATCCTTATGGCTGCTGAGCTTGTCAGTGAAGAACAAGGGTTTACAGTGATTCAATAATTACCACTTTTTGTGAAGCTAATCTATCAGTTCTCCAGACCTGGAAACGTGAACCAATGCTGAGTTCTATGCATCTACATCGCACCTATCTCTCTATCTAAACCACCCCCAACCTCACTAGAAAAATTCATCAGAAAGTGTCTTTTCCAGGGTTTATGATGGCTGACCTCTTTCCTATATTTGTTTTTCCACAACTCCTTCAAAAATGTAGAATTGATCCAATTCTTCATCTTTTTGGACCACCCAGGATTCACATAAAATCAGCAGGTTTTGGCAGCATCCTATCTTCGTGAGAAAACATGGAACCACGAACGCTGACATTTGAGCTTTATTGTTTTAGGACAGGTCATTCTGTTTTACAATGTGTGTAACTCCTTTGCCATGGACAAGGGCAAAAATGAAGTTTTACCACTCCATTGCCAGGGATGCTTTACAATATCACACCTCATAGGCACAAGAACTCCAGGCATGCATTTAGTAGTGCCATCCAATTTTCTATTGTGGCTTTTCCCTAGAATTTTGTGGGAAAGGCAAGGAAGTGTCAGGATACATTTTCTAGCAAGATCTTAGGAGGCAGCTTGGTTGATTAGGTAATAATGGGAAAGCCACTTCCTGTTTTCTAGAAGGTGGGCTAGATAGGAACAATTATACCCTATATTTTGTCAAAATTAAAATGAGATATGATGTGAAAGATAAGTTTGATTTCATTTACTTCAGTAGATTTTTTTTCAAATTATAAGAACAGTTTCTGTATAAAGGAAAGTCTATCACTAGATAATCAATGGGTGCTGCTTATAATTGAACTATTCTTTGATTCGTGAGCAGCAACTAAAGCTGCCTAACCTGAATTTAAAAGAAAATCAAACTGAAAACAACCCCAGGAACCATCTAGAACACCAGCAGTTTGAGAAGAGGTGTTTAAATATGTTAACCCCACCTCCTCCCGCCAAGAATCAAGTCCAGCAATGCAAGCTAGATCAGATGGGAGCCTAGAAAGACAGGCACAGAAGGCCTGTGTGTGTGACAGAGCAAGATACATAATGTTAGCAGACATTCCTCAAATACACACCAGGGCCTCAATCAACAGCCTTCACTGTCTTGGGTCTTACAGTTTAAAAAACCACCCACTTGATGAAGGACAAGTGGTCTGGCATGAATGCACGACAAGCATGAGACTTTTCTAATCCCCAGACAAGAGACTCTAGGGAGAAGGGGAGGGAAAAGTCTAGAGAAAGGAGATGTTATGCTCTTGGGTAAGACCCTGAAGTCTGTACCAATCTCTCTACCCACCCAGTTAAGTCACAGAGAAGATGACAGATAGACACCTCTTGAGGCACAGAGTCACAGATCCTCTTCCGTTTGGATATTCTGGATGGCAGCATGACCATGAATGAGACCATTGTACAACTCAGAAAATAGAAGTGAAGAGATCTGAGGTGTGAACATTTCTCAGGCAGCTTTGCAAAAGGAAGAAAGAGGAGGAATTCTAAACATGACTCAGTTGTAGAAAGTGAAATACTGGAAACTTGTACTCTGGAGTTTTCTTGGATGCCCATAGATGGCTGGCCTCATTTCTTCATCAGGTGGAAAGGCATATCAGAGAAAAAGTTCCAGCCTGGGGGTAGAGCTCATGGCTAGTATGACCCACACATGGGCTCCATTCTCAATACGACACTGAAGAAATGTCCACAGAATGTGCATTCCACTCAGCATTAGTTGTCCAGTAAGAAACACACAGTTTCTCATCCCAGTGGGATCTCGTGGCATCTTGGGAGGTAAGTAGAGTCTCATTTGGACCTCTACATCTCCACACATTTACAGGACAGGAGATGAGGTTTAGGGAGGAGAGGGAAGAAGGTGACTTAGCACAGCTCATAGGGTGTTCAGAGTGGCAGCTGGGTGTTTCAGGGGTAAGGGCCGTTTCAGTGAGAAGTATGGTTGTCTCCCAGTGAGATCCACTGAGGGCAGACAACACCCCCAGTCAACAGCTTCCAGGAAACAGCAGCTTCTCTTTTGCTCAAGAGAAAGCCTCAGTGATTTCTCTTCCATATGTCAAACCTACTCATATATTCTCTTGCAAATGCTTGTTCTAAAAATTCTTAAATTCACTTTGAATTTTGTTTTACTTCAGTGAATGGTAGAGAGTACCTTCATTTTTAGTCAACTGGAGAATTATTTCCCCCACATGATTCACTGACTGAGCCTATTCTTTTCTGTTTTATTCTTCTGGTTGTCTGTTCTTGTTAATACCATAGAGCTTGAGGTACTATTTCTTTATAATTTTTATACTTGGAGAGGAAATTTTAACCATCTTTTTTTTCTTTTTAGAAGTATTTGTGGTTAGACTTAAATGTTTCCTTTGCCAGCTGAGCTTGAGAATCGCTTGTGAAAGTCTTTTCTAAATTCTGTTTGACCCAGTGATTTCCCTTCTAGGAATCCATTCCAAACACACACATACACACACACACACACACACACACACACACACACACACACACACACACACAAACTCAAGGACCAGCCCCAGTAGAAATGAGCTGGCTGCAGTCTTTAAATACCATTACCCATTAGAAGGTGGCAGAAATTTGTGAAGGAAGTGTTTGATTTCTATCCGAGGACAGGAAATGTACAACACAGGCTGGGGTTTCTCATGACAGGAAACAAAGAAGTCTAAGGACTATCAGAGACAAACTGAAGAAACCAGAGGCAGCTGTGAGGTCCCTTTTGCAGGCCAATGAAGGGTAGCTTGGGTATAGATGAAGATGAGAAACTGAATGCCCTTAAGTGCCTCACTCACATTTAATGTATACATATGAGGGGTGTGTGTGTTTACATTTGTAGTATATATATACATTAAAGGGTAAAGTTCTACAAGCATAAACAATAATTTTAATGGGCTTACACACTCATTTGGACACATATTACTCAGTACTATTTCTGGGGAAAAGCCCAATTATCTGTTTAGAATGACATGAGGCAATTTGTTTATAAAATTCTATTTTTCCATGTTCTGAAGACAAGCTTCCAGAAGGCAGTGGGTTGTGTGTGCACCATCTTTGCTCTTCACCATGAGCAAAAATAGAGATAGAGACCTGTTTTTTCTAGTTCCATTTAAAAGTCTCAATTGCATCTCCAAAGACACTCTACAATGTCCACAATCAGTTTGAATGGCCATTAGTGAGGTCATGGCAGCTAACTGTAAGCGAGACACTGGAAATATGAAAATAATGATGAAAAGGGAAAGAGAGGAGAGTAGATTTTCGTTTACATTATGGTTCTTTTTATCATGCTATAAAGAGTAGTGTATGAGTAAAGTAGGTGCTCATAAATGTTTGTGCAATGCACAGAGTGGGTAAACTCTGGGATACTGGAGTGAGTTGGTCTTGAGTAAATAGTAGGAAGGTGAGTGTGCAAATATGTGTACTATTTACACAAGAAATACTCTAGGAGGAGTTGGAAAGAGGTAATAGAGGGTAGATATGGTCAATAAACATTGCTTAAATATATGACTATTTTGAAGAATAAAAATCATTTAAAATAATATAACATTTAATTTTCTTTTTGTGCCTTCCAAAACGAACAAATCCTTTCCTGGAATGTTAGCCTTAGGTGACCCTAGTGTCTTTCCTTCACATCTGTATGGACTTAGCACATCCTTCTCACAGTTACTGCTCATCAGCCACACAGACTTTAAGCTGGTTGGGAGGCAGAGTGATGGTTTATTGGTTAAGAGCATTGGGTGATATTGCAGAAGGCCTAGGCTTAATTCTCAGCACCCACATGACGGCTCAAAACCATTTATCACTCCAGTTCCAGGAAATCTGATGCCCTCTTCTGATCTCCACAGGCACCAAGGACGCATGAATATCAAACACTTGTATATACAAAGAAAAATAATAAAGCTAAAAACAAACAAACAAACAAAACCTTAAGTTGTGATTCTGCTATTTTCTCTTTGCAGGGACACTGATGAGTATTTCCAGGAGCCATCAGCTCTGTTGGCAAGCCAATACATAAAGCTGAACATAACAAGAATGATGGCAGGACTAGTGGTCTAGGCAGAGTATTACACACCATCTGGGGTTGGAATGTGCCTTAAAGATGGAAGAGGGAGGAGGTATTACTGAATATAATTTACAGCTCTCCCCATTTATTTACCCCATTATTCTTGAATTAAAACATGATTCAATAAAACATTTTTTCATACCAGGACTTCAGAGCCAAATGGGTCTGTGATAATAGCTGGGGAATGTGGTAGAAGTTTGACAATTTTCTTTTGTGTTTCTGAAATACTAAAAAATGCTAAAGATTTTTTTGGGGGTCCAAAATACTGAATGAGACAAAGGATTTACTGCCAAAGGGAAAAAAAAAAAGAAGGACATGGATTCTGTATGGCAAAAGGTTATCACCATCTGCATTGTATCAAGCCTCTGATTTGCTTGTATAAACAGCTGGCAAGAAAAAGAGGCTTCCCAAGTCCAGCAATAGTCATCAGAATGATAAAAATGCAGGATTGTGCAATTCAGGTTTAACAGGGAGATCCATCATCCTTACACAAGACTGCACTCCCCACTTGCACCCCTACCCAAAGCATTCTGTCCTCCAAAGAGCAGTTGCAAAAATGCTTTGGAAACAAAAGGAGGTGACAATAAAAGCAGGAGACACTTTCTCCTGAACCCTGGTTTTTAAACTACAGAACACAACATGAGCCACTTCGAGAACCAAACTGCAACTGCCCATTATGGCCAGCCTGTCCCAAGGATGCCATCTAGAGAAGGTCATTAGTCACTCTTTAATGACTTCATACGGTGAACAAATCCACCCTGTGACATGTCTGAGGACCTCTTCGCCATGGAGCAGATTATTATAGCAAGTCAGAGTTTCCACTTGATTTCTACATGGTGTTTTTTCTTGCTGGGAACCATGAAGCACAAACCGAGCACTGGAAGATACATTGGGACTCCCTCACCTTCATGTGCCAACTTTCTTTGAGTTCCAGCTATTAGTTCCATTTTATACTGTCTGATACTCTCTGGGAATTTTTCTTTATGTACATTCTGGAGTTTATAGGAAAAGAAATTTCTTTGTTGATTCACCATCTTCTGGATGTCACCCATTCTAGTTTTTCTTCTCCTTCTTTTTCATTATGATCTCATATTAATGCCCTCTGGGTCCAGTGGGAGCATCTCAAGCCTTTTGAATATCCTTTTTGCTGACTCTTTTTTGTTTAATGGTATTATTTTAGTCCCTTCTACCTTGATATATATATATATATATATATATATATATATATATATATATATATATATATGAAATTCTCAAAGAATACATTTTTAACATAATAAAAGAATTGAGGTTAGAATTGTACTTTATCTTTTTAGCTTCAATATTTCTTTATCTTGCTCAGTTATCTCTCCATTCCATTCCTTTCAGTTTTTCAGCCAGCTTTGTCTTAATTCCAGTCTGTCCATTTTTCACTTCTCTGAATCTGTTTTTATTTGTTTAGGGCATACAGCAAATGCATACTAGGATTTAGTTCTTTTTTTTTCATAGTGAATTCTTATATTCTATCTATATCTTCCACTCCATCTTTATAATACCTGTTAGAGAATAACCAAAGAAACCAGAGAGAGCCAATGGCCTGTTCCTCTTGTTTTGCTTATCTATGAACAAAGGTATAGTGACAAACCATTTGTCACTAACAATAAATGTGTGGGAGAAGTAAGTGCTTAAAGCTCAGGGCTATCAATGTTCCTATCTATTATTATTGTCATTATGACCATTATCATCATTGTTAAAATAAGCTGATGACTGAGCCAAGTGACCGTGAAGAGGGTTATAAGTAAGCTACCTGCTGTGTTTGCTTGAAAGCAGATGAGCTAGGTCAGCTCTTTCAGGGGAACTTTCTGTTCTGGTTGGCAGTTGTCCTAGTCAGCTTTCTATTGCTGTGATAAGACACCATGACCAAAAGCAACTTTGGGAGGAACGGCTTTATCTCAGTTTACAATTTATATTCTATCATGGAGGGAAGCCAGGGCAGAAACTCAAGCAGGAACCTGGAAGCAGGAACTGAAGCAGAGGCCATGAAAGAGAACTGCTGACTAGATTGCTTTTCATTTGCTCAGTCTGCTTTCTTCTAACACCTGAGACCAACTGTCCAGGGGGAGCACCGTGTACAGTGGACAGGATGCTCCCACACCAACCATGAAATAAGAAATGTCCCACAGACATGCCTATAGGCCAATCTGATGGAGACATTTTCTCAGCTAAGATTCTCTCTTTTCAAGTGACCCTGGCTTGTGCCAAGTTTACAAAAACTTAGCAGCATAGCAGGTTATCTGTGTGTCAACACAGTGACATTTGCCACATGTGACTGTTGAGCACTTGGGTCTATTGCAGCTGGGAACCAAATTGGTAATTGTCCTTAATTTTAATTAATTTCTATTTAAGTAGACAAACATGGCTAGAGGCTACAGGATTGGCCAGTGCTGACCAGGAGAACTGTATTTTCCCTCCAGGACAAACAAACACAGAAAATCTAGAGCAGGTTTCTTATATTCTGCAAATGAAAGAAAGGCAATATGAACTTGAGGATCTAGAAGTATATTCCATGCAGTGCTACAGTAAGAAGAAATCCAAAATATTCAAAAGGTTAATGAACTTTTATGCTTTTCAATGAATACAATATGAATAAAATTAAGTAATTCATACAATAAACTATATAATTTTAATTTTAATGATGTTTGTTTATTGATTTCCTGGGGCATGGGTGTGCCCTGGTGCATGTGTGGAAGTTGCAGGATAACTTACAAGAGTTGGTTCTCTTCTACCACGTGGGACATGGGGACTGAGCTAGGATCATCAGGTACGGTGGTAAGCACCTTTCCTCACTGAACCGTCTCACCAGCCCTAAATTATTTATCTTGAGACAAAAGTAGAAACTTCGATCAACTATAAAACCTCAGCAGATCCCAAGTAGATACGGAATAAACTAGTGATTCAGTTTTTTTCACCATTACATAAGATTGTTTTTGGAAAGTCTAAGATTCTAAGACATATCATTAGAAAGTGCTACTTTGTTTTGTTACTCCTCTCTCTCTCTCTCTCTCTCTCTCTCTCTCTCTCTCTCTCTCTCTCTGTGTGTGTGTGTGTGTGTGTGTGTGTGTGCGTATTCAGCATTAGAAAACAAGGAAAAACATACACTTCATCTTTATCAAACATGTTTTAGTGACCTTAAAAGATAGAGAAAATGTATAGATATCCAACTAGAAGGAGAAAGATAACAAGAAACTAGGTGTGTGTTTTGACCAAATCAAACAAAGGCAATGAAAGAAAGAAAAAAAAAAAAGAAGGAAGCAAGGAAGGAATGGAAGGAGGGAGGGTAAGCAGGCTATTGGTAGAATGTGCCAAAATACTTAGTTTTATTAATGCCAAAGTATAGTAACTTAAATAATAATAAAAACCATTCTTTTTTTTGACTTCTCACATGGTTATGGTTATTTAAATATTTTAAAGTTATTAAACGTGTAAAGAAGCAGAGACTGCTCGAAAAGACCCATAACGTGGAATGTCATTTGAGAAAGTTATCAAAGTCTTACATTTTCACACAATTTTCCTTTAGTGTTTACAGTTATGAATGTCATGAGTAAATAGTCATGGACACACGCACAAATAATCAAAAGGTGTTGCATCTCAGAGTAATTTGAAATAATAAATAAATCAGAAGCTATTAATTCTAGCAAGATAATACCAATCACAGAATGCCATCACCATAAGTGAGCACTGAAGTGTGAACATACTGTACTTGTGTAAATATATGTGTGTAAACATATGTTTGAGTATGGCTGACATCACACACATCAAAAATACAACTATCTCCTAATATTATATTTAGGGAATTTTTATTTACTTCTATCATGTAGAGTTGCATTATTTCCATATTTTTCTTTACCTCATCTCTGTGCTTTCCCCAGAAAATGTCATTTGAGTCTCACCTACAAGTCAATGGCTCCTAGGCCTATATCAAATTCAACTCCAAGATTCCCCCACATGAAACTCCAAGATTCCCCTAGTGGGCATCTCTGCCTGAATGTACCACAAAGTCTTCTAAACCCAGTAAATTCAATTCATGCATAAATAAGGGTTCCCATAATCTGTCTTCAATACCTTAATATGACCCCATGCCTCTTGTCTTTCAAGATTAAAATCCTGAAGTAACCTATGGTGCCTTTGTTCTATTCTGTCACTTTTAGTGGCCACTCAAACCAATGCATTTCACCCAGGTTACCTGCCTACCTCTTAGTCTCATTGTCTCAGTCTTGTTCTAGGCACTTGTTTAAGCATCTCTAGATGAAGAAGTTTTTCAAATCTGTCTTCTGACCTGCCATTAAGGTTATTTTTCAGAAATCCAATGCAATCTTGTTTCAAACTTTCAATATTGTCAGTCTGCCTGTAAAGTGACACGCAAATTCTTTTCCAGGTTCTTTTACTATCCAGTCTAAATAATCCTTCCAGCCACTTCCCTTTCCCACATGCCTGCCTCTTTTTTAGTTTACCATGCTACCTCCTCACTTTGATTTAGCTATGCCATCCCAGTTGGGGCTATTGGAATAGAAAATATTTTCTTATCGTTTTAGGGCCTGAAAATTCCTCATAACTCCTTTTCACCTTTTCAATATCTCCCATCTTTTACTAGTTTATCAGAGTTTAGATTCAAAGTTCACCTCATAGAAACTTCTAATTCTTCTGCCATAAAACAAACCCATCTTGGCAACCCTGTTCATTTTTCATCATTCTAACTCTATCAAATTAAGATTGATGCTTGTATTTCTGGCTGTGTCCTAAAGTAGACTTCAATGTGAAAAATTAACCTTACATTCTTACTCTGTTGGTGACTAGGAGCCATGCATGGTGACATATTTCTGTAATCCAGAATGGGGGTAGAAAGGTCAGGAGTTCAAAAGCAGCCTGAGTTACACCAAACCATGTCTCCAGACTAACATGAAAAGTTGCAAATAAATCAATAAATATATGCTATAATTTTTCTCTCTATATGTTCAATGTGCAGGATAAAATAATAAAACTGTCAGAGTGAATCTCATTGTGCTCTTCTGAACTGAAAATTGACAAATATTATCTTCAAGCTTATTTCAGCTATATTCATATTGTGTCTCTATAATGCACCAGACACTGTGTTGAATGTTATCTAAAATTGTCCTTGCAATTTGGTGAGAGAAAGGGAACACAAACCAAATGGGACAAAAATATGAGAAGTGTAAGTGAATTTTTTTTTTAGCAATGGAGCTTTCCCATTAATCTTATGGTTTCAAATGAATCATATTTAGTATGTCTCATTTATTGTAAGTATGTACTCAACATTCACAGGCTGAAATTCTAGAATGGGAAAAAATGTTGGCTCTGGGAGTCTTTAGGCTCTTTGTGACAGTCTGGCCTAAGCACGAGGAACCAGAGGGTCAGAGGAAAACTTACTCTCAGATTTATGTGTCCAGAGTTCATCCACCCACATACATGCCTTAGTTATTAAATAAGGACATGTATCAGTTTGAAATGGACCATGGGGACAGTACAACCAAATTAGAAAATGGTGCAGAGGAGTTGACAAGTAGCAGACATAATTCAGACTACAAAACAATAGAACAAAACAAATTTACAAGGACCAAACAATTGCCTACTCATGCCAACCTCCAACATCCATTCTTTCCAGATCTAGAGGTCCAGAAAATCTTAATGGTAAAGGCAGAGACATCAGAATACCAAACGCCCTATCACAGGCAAGCACACTGGTAACCTAGCACAGGCAAGCACACTGCTAATTTACCTTTAGATAAATACCAAATTAAACTCCAATGTTGATGCTGTAAAACACTCCATAAAACAACTACAGTCCAGCAGGCAAGATGGCTCAGTGAGTAAAGGTGCTTGCGGCCAAACCTGACAGATTCAGTTCAGTCCACCAGACTCCACATGGTGGAAGGAGAGAACCTACTCCTCCTACAAGTTGTCCTCTGACATCCACATATGCATCAAGGCACCCCACATACAATATAGGAACAATAATAGCAAATGATAAATTAATTATATGTCTATATATTATTACCAAATATCATTTAGTGCTCAAAATTCATTCATGTGACTCACATTGCAAAATCAAACAACAAAGACAATCTCAAGTGCTACAAATATCATTGGCAAGTGACCATACATTTATAATTTTGCAAATGAATTAAACAAAGAATAGAAGAATGTTTACTTAATAAGACAAATAAGATTTGTGATAAAATTAATGGCCAAAATAATGCTCAAAGCACTCTCATTAAATTCAAGAAAAAGACAAAAAGTTCCCATTATTGAAGAGTGAGAATACCATCTAATACGATGGGGAAAAAAAAACATAAATCTAGTAATAAAAATATCCTATTTCAGAAGAAAGGAAATCAAGAAAAAGAAATAGTGAAAGATGTTGAGAAAAATGTATGCACAAGTATTTTAATTATAAAATGTTATAGTAACAAGTGACCATGAGTAGATTTAACAAATCAGTGATGGGCTGGGAATGCAACTCAGAGGTACAACAGTTGTCGAGTATGTGTTAGGTCCTGGGTTCCATCCTTGATACCACAGATATACAAAAGACACACTGTGAGAAGTTCAGTCATGGTTATGTCTATATGATAACATATACTTGAAACATGCTGTTTAGGAGATGAGCTTCTTGTATGGGAAAATGTTTGGTATCCAACATCAGAAGTAAAAACTAATACATATAAGTATCAATGAATTCACACAAATATAAAGAAGGATAAGAATTCAAAACTATGCTTCATCTAAAAGCTACAAAAGGCTATATTATTTTCATAAGGAGGTTAGGCATAAGTACTAGTTAATTAAAAATTCATGGCTACCACTGAACGAAAGACATCTTCATTTTAAAGATCGTCTTAGGTTACAGGTTATTAGGAAATAACACTGTGCTGCCTAATTTTCAAAGTCAAACACAGCACTTTCTTTTTTATTATTACATTTGCTTCTTGACCATTTCAAACATGTATATAACACATTCTGATCATGCTCATTTTTAAGATTTAAAATTTTTTCAAAAGATGCCTTAATCACAATTGGTGGTTCATAAGGATTGAATATCTACTTAGTAGGCTGAAACAAAGTGGGAGGTATATTGGAAGCTTGCACAGAGGAATATCTTTCCCAGCCCAAGGTCAGGGAGAAAGAAGAGACAAGAGGTCTCTAGGAATAGAGGTGGCTACTCCCTTCAGTCTTCCACCCGTGTTCTGTTTCTAGGCAACACAGCATGTCGTCCAGTCCTCTCTGCACATCCTTACTCAGTTAACTTACATTGGTGGGATGCCTATGTCCTGTGCACGACTCTATATTCCCTAATCACTGGTAAAACAAAGCCAAAACAAAACAATAAAACAAAACTTTACCCTCTTTGGGCTCCTTGTGCCCTAGTCCAAATTGCTAGGAGGAAAACCAAAAGAGCCATGTCAACCTCTGAGAGATGGATAAAGCCAGAGAAAGGAAACCTCCATGGGTGGCCAAGAAGGGAGGAGGGTGGGTGGTGGTTCTCAGTGAAAGGGAAGAAGTAACAATGCTATGCTTAGATGTTTCCAGTAGGTAAAATGATAGAGAAATTTATCAGGCCAACTCTCCTTCTCAATGAGCATCAGACACCGGGCAGCATGGTGTGCAAGTTGGGAAAATTCAAGTGTGAGAATATTTCTGAGAAACTATAGAAGTATCATCTATGATCCAAAAGTCATTAGGAAAGAAATTATGCATTTTATGAGATATTTTAATAACCAGAAATGAAAACATCAGCAGGTGTTTAGGATGTATGAAAGATACAGGAAATCTAATTGTTCAATTAAAAATATGTGGGTTTCAATGTTAGTCTGCAACACTTCAGAAAGCCAGAGCAATTTTAAGTCAAATCCACAAAGAAATGGAAAACTCAGAGGAACAAGGATTGAAGGGAGACTTTTAAGTTCATGAACTTATGATGTATTTTATTTGTTATAGTTACGTAAATTTATTTTTAAAAACACATTTAATTTGTGACATTTATTAGCATTCCAAGTAAATGATATTTGGAAGTTTGTTGTATTTTTTTCTTCTTCATACTTGCTTGTACAAATAATCACATTAATTAAACATGGAGCAAAGTACTCTGTTTATATCTTTAAAAAGCAGAAATTAAACCCCAAATGATTTAGGGTTGAATTTTATTCATGGATTAGATGCTGCATTATGAGTGCAGGATCCTTAATCTGAGAATCTGACATTCAAAATGGTACAAAATAGGGATGTTTTAGCACCAACTTGATGCCATGAGTGGAAACTTCCAACAATGAAACTTCTGTCCACAGAAAAAAATCATTGACACTATTCTATAAAATGTCCTTCAGGCTATGTGTACATAAAAACTAGATAAATGTCATGCTTAGACTTAAGTCCCATCTCCAATATATCACATTGTACATGTAAAAATATTCCAAAATTAAAAATAAATTCTGAAGTGCCCAAAGATTTCTGGTCCTACTCAAAATGGTCTTAATTGTCAATGACAGACTATTGTGGTATTAACATTCAATCATTGCCGGATGTTGGTGGCACATGCCTTTAATCCCAGCACTTGGGAGTCAGAGGCAGGCAGTTCTCTGTGAGTTTGAAGCTAGCCTGGTCTACAGATTGAGTTCCAGGACAGGTTCTAAAGCAATACAGAGAAACCCTGTCATGTAAAAGAAAAACAAACAAACAAAAAACAAAATAAATAAACAAAAAACCAAAAGCAAAACATTCAATCATCATTTAAAGTTGCTCAAAGGTGCAGACTTTTAAATTATCTTGAGTGTAATGTTGTCTCTAAGGGACTAAATAACCTGCACAATTCACTTGCGCACATACCTTTAGAACAATGAGTGCTCCTTAAGAAATGCTATAGAGACTTGGGGAGATAGTGTAGTGGATATGAAGTAGAGCATGAGTTCAGATCCCCAGAACCCACATAAAAGTTGGACTCAACAGCTACTGCCTGAAATCCCAGTGCTCCTGTGGTGAGAAAGGAGGCAGAGACATGACACACTCCTGAGTCTGGTTGGTGATGAGACCACATCTCAAGCAAAGTAAAAGATAAGGACCAACATCTGAAGTTTAGTGCTGATCTTGGATTAGTTAAACCTGAGAATTCAAAAATGTAGACAAGTTTCTTCCTTCCCTCTCTGCCGCCCTGACCACTCCTGAGCCCTACTCCTGCCCAAGGTCTCCATCACCCCAGGATCTCTCAGGGCCTTCGCCTGCAAAGAGTGGACCTGCCCAGACAGGAAGCACCTCCATGAGTCTGGAAATACCTCACTCTTCCTTCCCCCTCCACTGCCCTGACCTCTCCTGAGTGAGGAGACTACCAGGAGAGGCAAGACCATCCATAGCTACAGACATTGAAGTTTTGGCCCACACACACCACTGGGTGACAAGAGGATATAGAGAGACCCCACCTGCACCCACTGGAAGAAGAGATGGGAAGAAGGCAGAATAAGAACACACTCAACAGAAAGACCAATATGACACCACCAGAATCTAGGGACTCCACACCAGCAAGTTCTGAAAAGCACAACACAGAGGAATAAGAGACAGCCTTAAAAATCTACTTTATGAAGATGTTCAAGACCCTTAAAGAGGAAACAAGAAAATCTCTTAAAGAAATAGAAGAAAAAACAAGCAAAAATTCAAGAAATAAGGAATTCTCTTAAAGAATCTAAAGAAAAAAACAACCAAACAAGTGAAGGAAGTACTGGAAACACTTCAAGGCATAAAATCTGAAATAGAAACAACAAACAAAACACAGAAAGAAGGGATGCTGGAAATACGAAGGCTGGATAAAAGATCAGGACCTAAGGATATAAGTATAACCAATAGATGGAAGAGAGAATCTCAGTTGTTGAAGACTTGCTAGAGGATATACAGTCATCAACCAAAGAAAATCTCAAGTCCAACAAATCTCTAACACAAAATATCCAGGAAATATGGGACACTGTGAAAAGGCTGAATCTAAGAATAATAGGTATAGAAGAAGGTGAAGAAATAGAGCTCAAAGGTACAGAAAACATATTCAACAGAGTCATAGAAGAAAACTTCCCCAACCTACAGAAGGATATGCCTATGAAAGTACAAGAAGCATACAGAACACTAAATAGACTGGATCACAAAAAGAACTCCCCTCTCCACATAATAATCAAAACACCAAGCTTACAGAATAAAGAGAAAATATTAAGAGCAGCAAAGGAAAAAGGTCAAGTAACATATAAATGCAGACCTATCAGAATCACACCTGACTTCTCAATGGAAACTTTGAAAGCCAGAAGGTCCTGGATAGATGTCCTACAAACACTAAGGGAACATGGATGCCAACCCAGACTAATGTAATCAGCAAAGCTTTCAATCACTGTAGATGGAGAAAACAAGATATTCCATGACAAAACCAGATTTAAACAATACATATCCACTAATCCAGCACTACAGAAAGTCCTAGAGGGAAAACTCCAACCCAATGAAGATAACTACACTCACAAAAACAGGTAATAGATAATCCAACTTCACCAACACAAATTTGGAGGGCGAAATCCACACAAATGACACCACCAACAATAAATCCAAAACAAACAAGAACCAACAATCAATGGACATTAAAAACCTTCAACATCAATGGTCTTAACCTGCCTATAAAAAGATACAGGTTAACAGAATGGATACAAAGACAGAATCCATCCTTCTGCTATTCCCAAGAAACACACCTCAACTTCAGAGACAGGCATTACCTCAGAGTAAAGGGTTGGGAAAAGATTTTCCAATCAAATGGTCCAAGAAACAAGCTGGTGTAGCCATCCTAATGTCTAACAAATTAGACTTTAAACTAAAAATCAATCAAAAGAGATGAAGAAGAACATTTCACACTAATCACAGGAAAAGTCCATCAAGATAAAGTCTCAATCCTAAACATCTATGCCCCAAATACAAAGGCACCCACATTTGTAAAAGAAACATTACTAAAGTTCAAACCACACATAAAAACCACACACACTTATAGTAGGAGACTTCAACACCCCCTTTCACCACTAGACAGGACCACCAGACAGAAACCTAACAAAGAAACAAATCTAACAGAAGTTATGCCCAATTGAGATTAACAGACATCTATAGAACATCCCATCCAAACACAAAAGAATATACCTTCTTCTCAGAGCCACATGGAACCTTCTCTAAAATTGACTACATACTTGGCAACATAGCAAACCTCCACAGATAAAAAAAAAATTGAAATAACCCCCTGTATCTTATCAGACCACCACTCTTTAAGATTAGAATTCAACAACAATACAAATTACAGAAAACATACAGACTCATGGAAATTGAATAAGACCCAATTGCACCATTCCTGGGTCAAGGAAGAAATAAAAAAGAAATTAAACACTTTCTAGAATTTAATGAGAATGTAGACACAACATACCCAAACTTAGGGGATACTCTGAAAGTAGCGCTAAGAGGAACATTCATAGCACTAAGTGCCCACATGAAATTGGAGAATAGTTACACTAGAGAATTGACAGAAAAACTGAAAGCTTTAGAACAAAAACAAGCAAACTCACCATGGAGGAGTAGACGCCAGGAAATAATCAAACTGAGGGCTGAAATTAATAAAGTAGAAACTAGGAAAGCATTACAAAGAATCAATGAAACAAAGAGTTGGTTCTTTGAGAATATCAGCAAGATAGACAAACCTCTATCCAAACTAACCAAAAGTCAGAGAAAGAGCATGCTAATTAACGAAATCAGAAATGAAAGGGGGGATATAACAACAGACACTGGAAATCCAGAGAATCATCAGATCATACTTTGAAAAGCTGTACTCCACAAAATTTGAAAATCTAAAGGAAATGGAGAATTTTGGGGATAGATATTACTTACCAAAATTGAGCCAAGAACAGATAAGCAGTTTAAATCCTATAACCCCTAATGAAATAGAAGCAGTCATCAAAAGCCTCCCAACCAAAAAAAGCACAGGGCCAGATGGCTTCACTGCAGAATTATTCCAGAAATTCAAACACGAGCTAATACCAGTACTTCTCAAATTGTTCCACACAATAGAAGCAGAAGGGACACTGCCAAACTCTTTTTAGGAGGCTACAATAACCTTGATACCCAAGCTACACAAAGACACAACTAAGAAAGAAAACTACAGACCAATATCCCTCATGAACATTGATGCAAAAATACTCAACAAAATATTGGCTAATCGAATTTAAGAACACATCAGAAAAATCATCCACCATGATCAAGTAGACCTCATCCCAGAGATGCAAGGACGGTTCAACATAGGAAAATCCATCAATGTAATCCACCATATAAACAAACTGAAAAAGAAAAACCACATGATCATCTCACTACATGCCAAAAAAGCCTGTGACAAAATCCAGCATCCCTTCATGATAAAGATCTTGGAGAGAACAGGAATAACAGGAACATATCTAAATATGATAAAAGCAATATATAGCAAACCAACAGCCAACATCCAACTAAATGGAGAGAAACGCAAAGCAATTCCTATAAAATCAGGAACAAGACAAGGCTGTCCAATCTCTCCATATCTCTTCAATATTGTACTTGATGTCCTAGCAAGAGCAATAAGACAACAAAAGGAGATCAAGGGGATACAAATTGGAAAGGAAGAAGTCAAACTTTCACTATTTACAGATGATATGATAGTCCACATATGTGACCCAAAAAACTCTACCAGGGAACTCCTACAGCTTATAAACAACTTCAGCAAAGTAGCAGGATACAAAATTAACTAAAAAAAAATCAGTAGCCCTACTGTATACAGATGATAAACAGAATGAGAAAGAAATCAGAGAAACATCACCCTTCACAATATCCACAAATAACATAAAATATCTTAGGGTAATACTAACCAAAAAAGTGAAAGACCTGTACAGCAAGAATTTTGAGTCTTTAAAGAAAGAAATTAAAGAAGATACTAGAAAATAGAAAGAACTCCCATGCTCTTGGATAGGTAGAATCAACATAGTAAAAATGGCAATCTTGCCAAAAGCAATCTATATATTCAACACAACCCCCATCAAAATCCTAACACAGTTCTTCACAGACCTTGGAAGAACAATACTCAACTTTATATGGAAAAACAAAAAACCTAGGATAGCCAAAACAACCCTGTATAATAAAGGACCCTCTGGAGGCATCACCATTCCTGACTTCAAGCTCTATTATAGAGCCATACTCCTGAAAACAGCTTGGTATTAGCACAAAAAATAGATAGATAGACCAATGGAATCAAATTGAAATCCTGATATTTACCCACACACCTATGAACACCTGATTTTCGACAAAGATGCTAAATCTATACAATGGAAAAAAGATAGCATCTTTAACAAATGGTGCTGGCAAAACTGGATTTGGACATGCAGAGGACTGCAGATAGATCCATATTTGTCACCATGCACAAAACTTAAGTGCAAATGGATCAAAGATCTCAACACAAATCCAGCCACACTGAATCTTATAGAAGCGAAAGTGGGAGATACCCTTGAACATATTGGTACAGGAGACCGCTTCCTGAACATAACACCAGTAGCACAGACATTGAGATCTACAATTAATAAATGGGACCTCCTGAAACTGAGAAGCTTCTGTAAGGCAAAGGACACAGTCAGCAAGACAAAACGACAGCCCACAGATTGAGAAAAGATCTTCACCAACCCCATATCTGACAGAGAGCTGATTTCCAAAATATACAATGAACTCAAGAAGCTAGCCACCAAAACACCAATCAATGAAATTAAAAACTGGGGCAAATAACTAAATAGAGAATTCTCAACAGAAGAATTTAAAATGGCTGAAATACATTTAAGAAAGTGCTCAAAATCCTTAGCCATCTGAGAAATGCAACTCAAAACAACTCTGTGATACCATCTTACACCTGTCAGAATGGCTAAAATCAAAAACACCAATGACAATCTATGCTGGAGAGGATGTGGAGAAAAAGGAACACTCCTCCATTGCTGGTGGGAGTGCAAACTTGTAAGACCACTCTGGAAATCAGTATGGTGGTTGCTCAGAAAATGGGAATCAGTCTACCTCAAGATGCAGCAGTTCCTCTCTTGGGCATATACCCAAATAATGCACATTCATACAACAAGGACATATGTTCAACCATGTTCACAGCAGCGTTGTTTGTAATAGCCAGAACCTGGAAACAACCTAGATGTCCCTCAACTGAAGAAAGGACAGAGAAAATGTGGTACGTTTACACAATGGAGTACTACTCAGCAGAAAGAAAAAAAAAAGCAACAGAATCTTGAAATTTGCAGTCAAATGGATGGAACTAGAAGAAACCATCCTGAGTGAGGTAACCCAGTCACAAAAGAGAAACATGGTATGTACTCACACATATATTAATTTTATACCTAGAACAAGGGATTACCAGCCTACAATTCTCTTCACCAAAGGAACTGGGAAACAAGAAGGACTCTAAGAGAAAAATGCATGGTACCTGGAGAATGGGAAAGGCCAGGATCTCATAAGCTAATTGGGAGCATGAGGGTAAGGGAGAGGGAGTTGACAGAATGTGAGGAGGAGAAGAGGAGGGGAGAGGAAGAAATGGAGGACCAGAAAGGTTGAGTTGGGGGGAAAATAGAGGAGAGCAAGATGAGAGATATCCTAATAGATGGAGCCATTATAGGTCCGAGGAGAGATCTGGCACTAGGGAGATTTCCAGAGCTCTTACAAGGATCACACCAACTGACGATCTAGGCGGTGGTGGAGAGGCTACCCTAAATGCCCTTCCCCTATAATGAGACTGATGACTACTTTATATGCCATCCTAGAGCCCTCATCCAGTGGCTGATGGAAGCAGAGGCAGACGCCCACAGATACACACTGAACGGAACTCTGGAACCCAGTTGTAGAGAGGGAGAAATGAAGATCAAGGGGGTCGGGACCAGGCTGATGAATCAATCCCACAGAAACAGCTGACCTGAACAAGGGGGAGCACATGGACCCCAGACTGCTGTCTGGGAGGCCATCATGGGACTGATCCAGACACCTGAAAGTGGATGTAAAGGAGGAGGCCTCGGCACCCTATGGGGCCTCTGGTAGTGGAACAGTATTTTTCCCTGGTGTAAGAAGGGACTTCGAGAGCCAATCCCATGTGAAGGGATGCTCTCTCGGCCTGGACACAGGGGGGAGGGCCTAGGCCAGGCCCAGGATGGTGTTGTGGAATTTGAGGAGCCCCCGTGGAGGGCCCTACCCTCCATGGAAAGTGGAGGGGTTGAAGGGAGGGGGTGGGTGGAAGGTGGGAGGAGGGGGGAGAGGGTGAAGGGATTGGCATGTGAAATTATAATTTTGTAAAAATTAAATAAAATAAAAACAGAAAAAGAAAAACATTTAGACAGATAAGGGAGAATTGGCAAGATAGTTTGCTACTTGATAAAATTTCTCAGTGTCCACAGGTCATAGCCTACTGCACCATAGATCTGGAGCAGAAAAGAAGTCAGAGAGGTACCAGACTCTTTACTGTGCTGGCTGACATTAACCATACTGACCATGTGACTGTTCCAGGGCTCTGAAATGATAGTGAGTGCTGCTTTTAGGTCCTAGATAGAAATAACATTAGCTGATGTATATCATGGAAGAGCTATGTACTAGATGGCCTGAGTTCCTGTTTCCTCAGTTTCCCTGTATTATTTGTGATGACTGATAATGATTGTCAACTTGATAGGCTCTAGATTCATGTAGGAGACAAACTTGTGTGAATGCCTGCTGTGGTGTTTGAATGAGAATGGTTCCCACAGGTTCATATATTTGAATGCTTGGTCCCAGTTGGTGGAATGGTTTGTAAAGGATTATGGGGTGTGGTCTTGTTGGAGAAGGTGTGCCACAGGGAGCAGGCTTTGAGGTTTCAAAAGACTCGTGGGATTTTTCTCTTCCCCTGCTTTGTGGTTGTGGAGTAAGATGTGAGCTCTCAGCTCTGCCATCTCGGACTCTAACCCTCTGAAACTGTAAGGCAAATTAAACACTTTCTTTAACAAGTTACCTTGGTCATGACACTTTATCACAGTGCTAGAAAAGTAAGACCTGTGAAAGATTATCTTGATCAGGCTTGCTGACATGGGAAGATGTATAAAAAAGTGGGCAGCAGCATAGCTCACCCAGGCTTGGGACTCAGACAGCTATGAGGATAGAGACAGCTAGCACCAACGCTCTTAACTCCCTGCTTCCTGACTGCAAATGGAATGTGACAGCTCCCTCGTGTTCCTGCTTCTGTAACCACCCACATCTTGATGGCCTGGGCCTGTGAACTGTGAACCAGAATAAACCTTTTCCCCATGAGTGCCTTCTGTCAGGGGATTTATCACAGAACAGGAAAAGCAGCTCAAACATTACATCTCTCACATTTTGGGAGAATGTTAAGTGAACCAGTTTGCAAAATTCCTGAAAAGAAATATACTGTTGGTATGATGGCCACTATTGCCAGATAAATCTTATCTCCATTTCTTTAGGCTTGAAGCCACAAGAGAAAGAGAATGTTGAAATATAAGTGAAAGGAAATAAGGGGAAATAATCAGCAATGCTCTCTGTGTTTGTGGGATGTCCGAGGCTGGCCTATGCTGAGCTCTGTGGAGAACCTCCCATTCTTTTCTCACCCTCCACTTCACTAAGAGCTTTAGGCTCCTGTGGTTTTCTTGCTTAGAGGCTAAAGCATCACCTGGGCCCAGATGTTTTCCGTGACTCTCCTCCCATGTAAAGTCACACATCTTTGCTTCTGTAGTGCTGGGGATTGAAACCAGGGCCTCATACACATACGGCATGTGCTGCACCGAAGCTCCAGACCTAACCTGTTATAGTTCATCACCTTCCTCTGCAACTTTTTCCCCTTCCCAAACTTCCCATACCAGCATCTCTTTGCTTGGGGCTTTCCTGGTTTCATGGAGACCATTCTGTGTGCGTGCAGAGGACCTGCTAGTGACATAGAATTGACCTCCTCAGCAACACTCAACAGTGCCTGACATGAGGATGTTTTAAAGGACCTGAGATCTTCCTCCCTCCACTTTCGATACTTGAGGTTTGAGGCTTGAATTGACACTGGCTCCCAGTGTTCCACGGCAGAATTAAACACCAACTACCACTCGTATTGTTGTTGGCACCCTTCCTATCCTTGTCTCGCTTCCTTCCTCTCCCACCCATAGCTGCTTGGATCACCTCCCAGATCAGCTACCTCTTACATTCAGATGCTCTTCCTGGGTTAGACTTCTGTCCAAATGTAAACCAAGACACTGGCTGTATTTCTAGCCCCAGAATCAAAGCAAGGCTTTTGTCCACCTAAATTAACAACTGGTGCATAGAATGTGGATCTTCCCTCCACCCAGTTGGAGCAAGGGAAACACAAAACACAAGGGAAGGAAGAGTTCTATTATTCTTTAAGAATACCACTCTCCACTCAAATCCAATACCTCCGTTCATGCTCTGTTTCTTTGCTTCCTTCTTGCTGGCTTGTGGAGGCCAGGGAAAGGTGTTAGGTGGGGGGAGGGAGGGGTATGATTGACTTTGCTGGGGAGGATCTGTACAGGATCCATGAACTCTGAGGAACATTTTCTTCTCAGTTGTCAGTGCCTCTCATTAACATGTGGAATGCACAGTGCTCCTTACTGCGAGCCATGGGTCTTGGCACTGAATCTAGGGCGACAGAAAAGAAAATCTCATATAACGTCCTTTGCAGCTTACTTGCAGTGTGGGGTTTTACTAATTAGATTGGGTTGTGTACAAACAGCCTTAACTCTGGTATCTTTAAGGCCAGAAAATTCCAAGTAACAACTTCCCGAAATCATGACTTTTGAAGCAACACTCAAAAGCCAAGACTGCATATTTTGTGGGGAAATGTGACTAAAATGACAAAGCCTGGCTAGAAATGGTGCTGTGCGGGAAAGAACAGACAGAAACAAGCAAATGAAATGCTTTCTTTTTCCCAAGATCTATTTCAGATTCAGCTGGAAAGGTGAGGCTATTATACAACAGGACCAAGGTGTACAGTTTTAGTCTGCAAATAGGGTGGCATTGGCATAAGGCAAAATGAGTGAGCCGAGATGCAAAGAGTCGCCCCTAGTAAGCAACACGCATCTCAGCTGACGACAAGATGCCAAGATTCTGCCTTGTAGAGGCTAGAACAAAGCTCACCACACAAGTAAAGCTGGGGATCCAGGGGAGGAGAGAATTAACCAAGAAAAATGGATCCTTGATGCAATTGCTTTTATGAGGGATAACATAAAATATTAGAAGACATCTCTCTTCCCTGGAAATGTTCTTTGCTGCTTATATTAGTGAAAATGAGAAAACCTGACAGAACATTAGTCATAGACCTATCCACGTGTGACAAACCAAGGAAAGCCACTGTCTTTCAGTGGCCTCTCAGTCAGAGGATAGAGTCAATTATTTCCACCATCTGCAATGTCAACACCTGCTTGGTGGCACATCCTTGACTCTCAGGTCTTCTCTTCACAGAGGTCTCCACGAACTGAACGATCCACTGCCACCAGTTTGCAGGTTTTTATGTGTGCCTGAGGCCTCAGGATCCAGTGTAAAATTGGGGGAATAAAGGACAGCTGGAGTGAGCGGGAGGGCACAGAGGGTGATGCCTGCATCCAGCACAGCTTGTGAACCCTGAAAGACTCAATGTTACAGCCTCAGGCATTTGACAAAACAAGACTGGAATTTTTTCATTTCCACTTCCAGACAATGAACTTGAGCATCCTCTTGGTTTTCCAAGTAGAGTTGTACTGTGGGGTAAGATGCTACATTCTTATGAAGATTAAGGGGGGAAACAGACTTTTAAAAGGGATTTTAGGGCTGGAGGACGGCTTATCAGTTTGGAACGCTTGTTGCTCTTGAGGGGAACCTGGGTTTGCTTCCCAGCACCCATGTGATACAAACACATACCTGCAGCCAAAACATTTACACCATAAAACAAATAAATATTTACAAAATGAAAAGCATTTTATACTTGAGAGTAGTCATACTAGCATGGACCTTTAGAGTCCCAAAGGTATTGTCCCCTTTCAGTCACCTTTCCTAATGTAAGAGATTGGTACTTCACTTCCTAGAAAGTTAGACATGCTCATAATAACTACATTTACAAGTGGAGGGAAACAGATGTATTCAAATTGGTAAATATGTTCCCTGTAAATAAATACTGCTCATATTCTGGAGGGCTTTTGCCTGGCTTTTCCTTTCATGTATATACATAGTTTGTTTGATACAGTCTCGTGTAGCTCAGGCTGGCCTCATACTTGCTACTAAGCCAAGGCTGACCTTGAACTCCTGATCTTTCTGACTCTACCTCCCAACTGCTAGCATTAGAGATGCATTCTGTGACATCCAGGTAATAACAAACATGATTGTCAACGACAATTCAGTTATATTATAGGAAGTTCTGATACTACATACTTCTGAACAATTTACCATGCTATTGAACAGTTAGAAATATGATTGTATTGACTTGGATATACATCAGGTATGCCAGCGTCTATCCTGCTCTTCCTTCTCACTAATAAAACTGCCTGAAGCTAAGGGTGGACATAAGCTCAGGTTTCCCTCAATGAGAAGTACAGGAAAATATTAGGTGGACTGTGACAAGAGTCTCTTTAAATGGAGTATGACTGTCTTTGCCTTTTTCTTCTGTTTGAGGTCTTGGGATGACTTCCTTATAGTAGAAACATGCGAAGGAGAAGAAGGAAAAGGAAGAGAGGACAGAGGAGGAGATGGGGAGAGGTGAGAAGGGGGCAGGAAAGGAGGGAAAGTGTAATATATTTGGGACATGTAGATAGAAGTGTGTACAAACTGATAGCAAGGCAGGAAGATGTTCACATCGTAGGGCTAGTGCTGGCTACTCAATTCACTATTCCAGCCCTACACTCTTTGAAGCATGCCAGAGGTAGTAGCTAAAGAAAGCGTGCCCACACTGAAGTTTATTGCTTCAAATCAAGTGTGATGACCACAGACATTCTCCCACACACTCCCAAAAAGGTTGAACAGTTCTAATGCCACATATTAAAAGCACACAGCTGCTACCCTTCTTGTTTAAGCAAT
Organism: Cricetulus griseus; assembly: GCF_003668045.3. Classification (NCBI taxonomy): domain Eukaryota; kingdom Metazoa; phylum Chordata; class Mammalia; order Rodentia; family Cricetidae; genus Cricetulus; species Cricetulus griseus. The sequence goes on along the minus strand of NC_048595.1, from coordinate 85,655,616 downwards.
CAAAAATATGCTGAGAAAGGTTTATGTTAGTCAAGAAAGTTCTTCAGAGTAAGGTTCTATAAAGAGGAATAGGTGGGGCTGGAGAGATGGCTCAGTGGTTAAGGCAGCATATGCCTTTGCAGAGGACCTGCATTCCATTCCCAGCACCCATGCTGGCAGTTCACAAACACTTGAAACTCCAGCTCCAGTGGATCTAATGCATTCTTCAGGCTCCTTTGGGCACTGCACTCATATGTATAAATCCACATACAGACACATACATGAGATTGAAAATGAATAGTTTAAAAAGAAAAAGTGTCCAACTTGTAATAGATAAAAGTATTTATCTGTGCTTGTACATCTTTGTACTTCATACAAAGGCCAAGTCACCAAACAGTTCAAGTGTCACCATTCTGCACACATCCAGGAAGCTGGTGAATTATCTAATTTCCAATGAATCATGCAACTTTCATATCTGAATCCAAACTCCACGGCTTGCCATTTGCAAACTGAACTGGCAGTGAACTGTACCTGTATGATCTATAGTAAAAAATTCACTTATAGTCTCACTAGCACCTTTTCCTAGTGTTGTCTCCCTCCCATGACTTTCTATAAATATTATATTTTACATCTAAGAATGTCCATCAGAGGCTTGCAAAGTTATAAGAAAGACACGTAGGTTTCTGGCTGGACAGGGACTGGGTCCAGGTGACCTCTGTCCCTTCTCATAACTTAACCAAAAGGAGGAAAGAGAATAAAGTCAGGGCAAAGTTCAGTTAAGAGAAACATTTGAGAAACCTCTGCTTGCTAGTCACAGATGGTGCCAAAAGGAATAAATACACCAGGAGCCTTGTTTTGGCAACCCCTGCTTTCCAAGACAATAAGCAGTATTTGGAAGGGGGAGCTGAAGACAGAGCAGGTCTTGAGGCAAGCACTGTGTACTTTGACTCATTCCCCACTTCACATGTAGGGAATCAGCAGTCTCAGAAACCCAGAGCAGGCTTGGCTAAACCAAATGGAAAAGCTGGACATGACATGGTTTCCTCAGTACAGTTGTGTTCTCCTTGGCAAAGTGGGCAATGCATGCCATTAAGAATAGGGCTAGCTTGCCGGGCGTTGGTGGTGCACGCCTTTAATCCCAGCACTCAGGAGGCAGAGCCAGGCAGATCTCTGTGAGTTCAAGGCCAGCCTGGTCTCCAGAGCGAGTGCCAGGATAGGCTCCAAAGCTACACAGAGAAACCCTGTCTCGAAAACAAAACAAAACAAAAGTAAAAAAAAAAAAATTCAAAAGAATAGGGCTAGCTAACCCCACATCTGACAGAAGACTGATCTCCAAAATATATAAAGAACTCAAGAAGGTATTCTCTAAAACACCAAACAATCCAATTAAAAAATGGGGTACAGAACTAAATAGACAATTCTCAATAGAGGAATCTAAAATGGCTGAAAGACACATAAGAAAGTGTTCAACATCCTTAGCCATCAGGGAAATGCAAATCAAAACAACTCTGAGATACCATCTTACTCCTGTCAGAATGGCTAAAATCAAAAATACCAATGACAGTTTATGCTGGAGAGGATGTGGAGAAAGAGGAACATTCCTCCACTGCTGGTGGGATTGCCAACTTGTACAGCCACTTTGGAAATCTGTATGGCAACTCCTCAAGAAAATGTGAATGAGTCTACCACAAGATCCAGCAATTCCACTCCTAGGCATCTACCCAAAAGAAGCACATTCATATAACAAGGACATCTGTTCAACCATGTTCATAGCAGCATTATTTGTAATAGCCAGAAACTGGAAGCAGCCTAGATGCCCCTCAACCGAAGAATGGATAGAGAAATTGTGGTACATTTACACAATGGAGTACTACTCAGCAGAAAAAAAAACAATGGAATTTTGAAATTTGCAGGAAAATGGATGGAACTTGAAGAAACCATTCTGAGCAAGGTAACCCAATCACAAAAAGACAAATATGATATGTACTCACTCATATGTGGACCTGCTTTATGATACATAGTATTGACCGTGCTTTATCAGAGCTGTTTTTAATGATGTTGCTCAGAATGATTTCCTTCCAGATGATGATTGAGAAGCTAATTTTCAAAAAAATGGTGCCAGGTACCACAAGAGTAACAAAACTTTTTTTGTTAGATAGGAATGATACAGAAACTAATAAAGTATTCTCTAAATAAAAAAATAATGACTTTGCAAAGACTTTTTAGAATCATATAAATTCCTTTCAAGAAAGCACTATTATGATCTTGTTCAACATGAAGAATGGAGAGGTAATAAAGTAAGTATAAATCAAAAAAAAAAAAGAATAGGGCTAACTGTAATGATATGATGGGTTCTGGGAATGAATGTCAGGCCAGGGTATGCTTGAAAGTGGGTTCTTCCTGGTGCAACTATTTCAATAAATACAGAGCATCCCTCAGTTGTTACTTTATCCCATAATGGGGAAAGCCTTTAAAGTGTCATAAGGTACATGAGAAAAGGAAAAGAAAACCAGATGATTGATAAAATGGTAGGTATTATCTAATTGTCAGCTAAGGGTTGTACTACAATTCAAAGTGTGTTTGCCAACCAGGAAGAAAAAGAACCATGTCCAGATAAAAAATGGGTGCTAATCCCTGAATGTTCAAATATGTATTCAAAAAGGAGCAGTTACAGAAGTGGTCAGAGTGCATGGGGACATACATACTTAGCCTTGCTAATAGGGGAATACATTCTCTCACACAGATAAAATCAATGGCTATTCAAATACTGGCATGGGTTGCCCAGCCTGCATTCTAATACTGACATGGCCACCACTCATCAGAGTACAATCTGGTGCCATTTTCTTCTGAGCAAGTTGGCACACACATACTCTCAGATGCAATGATGTCCCTTCAAATATATGGGCATGTATATAATATGCTGTTTGTAATAGCCTACATGTACAATAATAGCTAATCCTGGATGAAAAATTGTGACCATACAAGAAACCCATACAGTAGAAGTGAATTTCTTGTTATGAATGGTAGGCTGAATGATCCTCTTCAAAATGAGTTTCTTAGATCTAATTCTTTGGTGGATGTTCCTTTGATTTTTATGTTGTTCTGCTGCTTGTTATGTCCCCATTCTTTTTGTAAAAGTGCTCAGCAATCCAAATTAACTAGACCATTTCTCAAGCATTGTGCTATTAAAATTCAAAGCACTAAGAATAAACAGGATTGGCTTGTTCGTGTTTCATCTACTTCAACCTTGTATCAGCACAGACTTCACCTAAATAAAAAACTTTAACCTGAAAGTGTAAAAAAAAATAGCTAGCTGAAAGGGGGGTTGGCAGAAACCTAAAGAGAATGAACAATTCCTTCACTTGTAGGTAAATACTATGTATGCCCTCATACATACACAGGTATATGCATATATAATATGTCAACATGTCACAGTATGATTACAGGAAACTTTTCTGATTACTTCATTTTCTATACATTACTAGTAAACGAAAATTTATGAGGTTGCATTAAAACATGAGTCTAAGAAACTTCACTGAGAAACTGAGTGCTAAGTATGGTGGCAATTGTCTGTAGTCCCAGCTACACAGGAAGCAGAGACAGGAGAGTTCCCTGTTCCCAGAGCTTCAAGGATGACTTGGTCAGTATAGGAAGATTTTGTCCTACACACACATGTGCAGAAGGCAGCACTAACTGGATGGACTTTGGAGGTTATAAAAGCCAGGTGGTGGTGGCTTACACCTTTTGTCCCAGCACTCGGAAGACAGAGGCAGGCAGATCTCTGTGAGTTCAAAGCTAGCCTTGTCTACAAAGAGAGTTCAATGACAGCCAAGACTGTTGCACAGAGAAACTGTGTCTCATGAAACCAAATAAAATAAAATATTAAATAAACAAATAAATATGAAGTGAGATGGGGTCTATGTTCGGGACTAGGGCATGCTGAGGATAAGAGATGAGGGAAGATACAACCAAGATACATGCCTGAAAAAGAAATAGAGATATAAAAATTAAGAATGTCTTGATAATTCAAGAATAATTGTTTAAAATAAAATGTAAAAGATGCATTGGTCTCTCTGTGCAGGCCTGGAATCGCAGCTACTCAGGAAGCTGAGGTAAGAGGATCATAAATACAATATTAGCCTGAGCAACTTAGAGAGACCCCATCTCACAACAATAAAAAGTTAAAAAAGAAACCTGGAGATATAGCTCAGTGATAAAGCACTTACCCAGCTTATGTAAGAGCCTAAGCTTGATTGTTAGTGCCACAAAGGATAAATTTATATGTAATAATGTTGGATATAATTAGGTCTAAATTTTTAAAAGTATTTACAGGACTCTTGAAAAGCCACAACTATTGATTGATAAAAAGTATAAATGAGCATAGCTCATTCTAAAAATGTAATAACTCCCAAACACTTCAATATTTTCTGTATTGAAATAAAAATCTTATTGGTTTTCACTGGAATTACAAGAAAATAAATTAAAATGCACATTGCATAATGCCTAGGAAAGACTGATGGAAAAAGTTAAGACAGACTAAAGAGGAGCTTTTTCACTACCTCACATTTAAATATGCTGTAAAATTACAGCAACTAAATCAGGAGAGGGCCAAGCACTCATTCATATTTACTAGGTGGTTAAAGAGACATTCAACTGGGGACCAAAGAGACAGCTCAGTGGTTTGGAGCACTGACTACTCTTCCAGAGGACTTAGGTTCAATTCCTAGGAATGACATTTAACAAATATCCATAATTCCAGTTTCAGGTGATCTGGCACCCTCACACAGACATACATGCACATAAAATAAAAATAAATCTTTTCAAAATGAGAGACATTCAACTAAATTGGGAAAAATTAGTTACTAGTGAGCTGGGACAAAAAAAAATGAATGTCTTTGAATGGAACCCCTAAGCCAGTTCCAGATTAAGTAAACTGTTAAGGGGAAAACATTTCTGATTTGGGCAATGTGACAGTCATTATAACAATATAAGCAAATACAAGATATTTAAATGTTTTAAAGATTTATGTTTTGTATGTGTATGAGTGTTTTGTCTGCATGTTTGTATATGCAACATATGCATGTCTGATGCCTAGGGAGGTCAGAAGAGGGTGTTGGATCCCCTGGAACTGGAGTTAAGGTTGACTGTGAGCCACTAACTGGATGCCAAGACATAAACCTAGATCCTCTCCAAGAGTAGCAAGTGCTTTTAAGTGCTGAGCCATTCTCCGCAGCTGCCCAAATTTGGACCTTAAAAGCAAACTTTGATAGATTTGAGCAAATGAAGGTTTAAACTATTCATTCAAATACAACAAACTGTAAAATATATTTGCTGCATATACAAAACAGGTTCCTGGCCTCACTACATAAAGAGTGTATAGAAATCACTAAGAGTAAAACAATATCCCTGTAATAAAAGCTTCCCAAATTCCTTATTTAAAAGACATGAATGTGTGCTCTCTACACATTAATTAGTTCAAACCACTCAGTTGTTGTGAGGCTGGAGAGATGACACAGTGACTAAGAACACTGGCTCAGGCAGAGAGAGGACTTCAATTCCCTTACCAGCACCCACATGGCAGCTTACAACCGCCTGTAACTCAGGGGATCCAGTTTCCTTTTCAGACCTCCATGGACACACCACAGGGTAGTGTGTGCATTTCAATCATATGTAACAGATGAAGGATGCAGGCCACAAAACTCTAAGCTAGCAAGTTTGTTGAAATAATATATGAATATACATATTGAACAACATTCACTTGTATATCTACTGGAATTTTAAGAATGAAGAGATTATTGGGGTTTCACACTCCTTTATGTTTCATTTATTCTATAAACACTGACTTGCTGGATTGCCTTAAATATTTCTGTGTTCTAAATTATGCTCAGCTATGTATTACTTTGAAGTTAGGAAAAAGATACATTTTTATAAAGATCTACCATGTGAAACTGACTTTTGTCAGATGCTAGACATTCATTTATTAAAAACCTGGAGCATAAAGTCTTGGTGGCCAATGGCTGTCATCCCAACGCTTGGGAGATGGAGGCAGGAGGATCAGAATTTAGGGACACCTCTGCCATGTAGTAAGTTGGAGGCCAGGAGAGCCTGTCACAAACAAATAAACAAACCAAAGACTGGGAGCAAAGTGTGCTCTTTCTGCAACGAGAAAAAGATTCAGGGCTGTCCTCAGTTCGCTGCATGGCCCGTCTTCACAAACTATACCTTAGATGTGAGAGGGAGATTAAGTGTCCCTTCCTACCAGGGTCCCTCAAAGGGATCTATCCTTTAAGAAGCCTGACACCTCACTAAGCATTTAAAATCCATTATCCCTCTGCACCCTCACAACGACAGCTGGAGAATGGTCCTGTTTGTGCGGCTGGAGACTCTCGCCTGGGCGTGTTAAGCCTTGCTGGGGCTGAACCCCACTGGAGAAGCGGCTGGCAACTGAGGGTAGGAGGAACCCCGGGGCGCTGGCCTGGGATGTGTGGGGGTCTTACCGCAGCTTGCTGGAAGGCGCCCTTGGTGTAGGTGCCACCACCGCGGTAGGTGATGGCTGGGATCTCACGGCTGAGCAGCGCGCACTTGTGCTGGTGTGCCCGGCTGGTGGAGATGTAATCCACGCGCGCCACCACGTTGTTCTTGGACGAGAAGGTGACGATGGCCACGCGTGTGGCTGTGGACACCACGGGGAAGTCGGACAGCAGCTTGCGCACGAACTTGAGCTCGTTGAGGAAGTTGGCTTGGCCCACGCTGGACGACTCGTCCACCAAGAAGACGAGCTCCAGGCGGCCACTGAGCTCCCGCAGGCGCCGCACGCGGCTCCGGAACGCGCGGCCCAGACGCTCCACTTTGCTCCCCACCGCCTCCTCCTCACCGGATGCGGGTGGCACGGCCAGTCTGCCCGGAGCCCCAGACGAGGCCTCGGGGAACAGGCGGAAGCTGAAGTTGCGCGACGGTGCCAGGGGCTGGAAGTTGGTCCAGCCGGACGCCAGTGCCAGAGTCCAGCAACAAAAGGCCAGGCACGACAACATTGCGCTGGGGACCGAGCGGAGCGGTGGCCCCGGGAATGCAAGTCAACAGTCCCAGAGAGCAACGAGAGGAGCCCGGTGGCCCGAGCTGGGCGGAGGGGACCCGAGATCGCAGCTGCGAGCCTCAGAGCCCTTGCATGTGACACTGGGGACAGGATCCAGACTCCTCTGGCAGCTTGGAGACGGGACTCAGAGGGATTGGAGCGCTCCGCTCCTTTGGCTCTCCGCTATTTCGCTTCTCTCCTCCTCCCCTCTGTCTCCCAAAGCCTATAAAATGTTTGAAGGAAGGGGGCAGTGAAGCCAGAGTCACTTCCCTCCTTTTCTGTCTGTCCTCTCCTTTTCCCTCTCCTTTCCCTATCTCTCCTCTATCTCTCTCCTCCCCCTCTCTCTTCCCTGGGATCCAGCTAAAGACTCTTGGAGATTCCATGACACCAGACCCCCTCGCCTGTCATGCTGTCAACATTCCCTCACAAACGCACTGATTGATCCCATATGTCTGGCAAGGAGCTGCGGAGGAATTCGCTGGAGATGGATCTGGATACCGAGAGTGCCACAGTAATTGGAAACACTGCAGAGGAAAACACGCGCGGTGCTGGCCGAGTTGAAAGCATGCCTTGAAAACTGCTTGCTCACCTTTTGGGCTTCTTTTCCCCTCTTGGGGGCTGGGTGGGAGTGGGGATCTAAGCCTCCCAGAGTGGGTATTTGAATAACTTTACTGAAGGGCCTGCCTGATCAGTGGTGCAGACTCCCGAGAACCCGTTCAAATCACAGGCTGTTGAAGTGGTGCCCACTCCTGCGCATCACAAGTGGCGAATTATGGTACTCCTTTCCTGCATTTAACCACTCATGCATTTGTCCATTCTTTCCTCATGTAGCAGCTTCTGATGTTCGATAGGTACTAAGAGGATGAGCAGGGAAAATTGACATGAACTCTGCCCTCTAGGAACTCATAACAAGTAAAAGTGTTGTCACCATCACCATCAACTAGACATTCACACATGAAATGTGTATGCATGATTACATATGTTTATGTGTGTGCAAATATACAAATATTTACTTGTAATTACAACTGACCTTGGTTAAACAGAAGATTTGACCTTGGCTAAGGCCAGGCAAGCCTTCTAGGAGAGTGTGAAGTTCCTGCTAAGTTCTGAACTTTGAGTAGGGACCTGTGATTCAACAGATGAGATCTGCCTGGCATACAGACCCTTTGGAATACCAGCTGCTACTTGGGGTGATTTTTCCAAGTAAGGCCTCAAGGATGTACATACATAAAGCACATACTTATTACATGAAAGGTAGAGCCCTTGGTAAAGAGATTCCAACTAGGAATCAAGAACCCTGTGTGGTTATATAAACCTCCAGAACCTCTGGGCTTCAATCCAGTGTCTACTTTTCTTTTGCAATGGAATCAAGTGACTCCAGAGTTCTCCTGGTCTCTAACAGTGAGTGGTTTAACTCCAACTCTACTTAATGAACCACCTCCTACATGAGAGGTGCCTGATCATATAGGCTGGAATATTAGGGCTCTTGGATTAATTTCCCTAACATGAAATCCTGACTACTCTAATTATTGATTGTATCAGTTTGCTCTTTTGGAAAATGAATAAAAATAACATATTAAGGACTAAATCATAGAATAGTAAAGCTCCTAGGAATGTGTTCAGAGTACCACATGTACTCAATACATGCTGGCCACTCATATCACCACCCTTATTCACGAATGCTGTCCAAGTCCTTCTTCCAGAAGTACTCACTGATCATCAAGAATGTACCAGCTTGCAAAATCCTGAGAATTGAAAACTGAGTAGCACTCTATTCTAGTCCTCAAGACGAAAATGTAGATTTGAAAATCATTCTGGAGTTGTGTGTTTGCAAGAGGAACAAGAAGGGAGAAGAAAGAGTAGTGTCTTGTGAGAAGGAATAAGATCTCATTCAACTTGGAACTCTTTTATAAAGAACGTTTTTTCCAACTTTCATCCACCTTATGTTATTTAAAACATATCGTTAAGAGCTAGCATTCTGGGTCCAAGGCAACCACTGTATACATTATCTTGCGTGTCCCTTACCCCCCAACAAAACCTCAGGGAAGCAGACAGTTGCTTTAAGACCTTCTAGTTGCAAGCAATGAGCATCCAGCTCCTCCTTGTTTAAACAAAAGGGATTTATTGGCTCAAGGAAATAAACTGGGGAAAGGCCTGGTTGGTGAAGCCAGGCTCAGAAAGCCTTGGGAAATGAAGGCACAGTGGAGCCTGCCTAAATATAATCCCAGGCTGAGGCAGGAGTGTTGAGGGTTTCAGACCATGGTAAGATCCTGTTTCACAAAGAAAGCATGGGGTAGGTCATAGAGGCTTGGGGAAATGGATCTGTCTGTAATGTCCCTGGCAGGCAAGCATGAGTTCAGAATCACAGCATCCTTGTAGAGGTAGAGCACAGTGATTTGTGCAGTTGCAATCAGAACTCCTTGGCCAGCCAGTCTAGCTGAACTTGTGAACTCAAGGTTTAGCAGAGACCCTGTCTCACAGAATAAGGCAGTGAATAATTGAGGAAGATAGCTGACATCAAACTCTGGCCAACACATACAAACACACACACACACACACACACACACACACACACACACACACACACACACACTCAGGCATGCACACACACACATGCACACACACTCAGAACCACTTCTGCTTCTCTTTTTAAAACATTTGTTTACCTTACATCCGACCACAGTTTCCCCTTCCTCCTCTTCTCTTAGTCCCTCCTCCACCTCCTCCCCCTGCTCCCGATTTGCTTCTCTTTACATACTACATTTAGTCTCTTTTTTCTTTCTGATGAGATAAGAAAGATTCTTGTCTATGAGCTCCAGTTTAGCAAAACCTACCACTACTATCACCTTTAAAAAGTGAGCAGAATGGGATTGCTCTAACCTAGCTTCCTGAGAGTAAGGACAGACCACAGAAGCATCCCCACTTAGTTCATACACTCACAGTAATTGTCACTTTAGTCTCAGAATCTAGACTTTTCTCTGTAAAAGCAATGGAGTCCATGAATTTCAGCTGAACACAAAGATATCTAGAGTAAAATCGCATTTTTCTGGCACCTTTTTCAGTTGGATTTGTTTGCACAACTAGGATCTGAGTTGGTTTCATGTGCAACTTCCAGAAATATTTTAAAATAAAAAGACAACAGCTACTTTTATCTATTGACTCTTTTATACTTGGCTCCAGTTTTCTGTCTAGAACTACAGGAGGAAGGCATGGAGAGTGTGTTTTGGAGGGGCTGAATCTGACCCTCTCTGCTTCTCGTCCTAAGAAGTGAACAGCCTTGTGTTCCATACGCTCCCACCTCTGGAATGCTCTGTGCAGCACATGGAGCTGAACCACCCCCCAATCTGTTTCTGTCAAGCCTCGAACACTGAGATGACAAAAGAAGCCAATGCAATACTCTGCTCTAGAGCAGTGGTTCAGAACAAGGGGTGGTGTGTGTGTGTGTGTGTGTGTGTGTGTGTGTGTGTGTGTGTGTGTTGGAGGGGGTGCTCTACTGTCATCTAGTGTATAAAGACTGCTTGCAGCTAATCACTTGAGTGCCCTAGACAGCCCTCAACATGAAGAACTATCCACCTCAACGCACACATTAGGCAGAGGCAGAGAAATGCTGGCTTATGCAACAATACAATGATAGGCACAAGAAATGACAAAATATGATTAAATACCAATAGTAAGTAGGAGGAAAAACCCAAAGGACTTGGCAATATGGAGCTGAACTGAGGAAAGTGCTGTGACTTCATCTTGTAAAATAATCTAGGAAGCAAAATGAATTGTGTTAGTGGGTAGGAGACTGACTAAAGGTGCACGTCAGTCTCTCCTGTATCCTGATTCAAAATCAGCAGGAAAAAAATCGGCAAAAAAATGCAACCTCAAACCCTGTATACCTACTGGGACCAGTTCCTGAGGCGAGGACAACACCCTTGCCATCTGTCACTGTGTTAAAGTGAAGTAAGATGTGTGTGTCTAGAGAAGGTTTGAAGTGGGGCTTGAGACAGCAGAGGCTGGTTCTGGCAAAGACCCTCCGGGGACAAGAATGGAGTCTAGAAATGGGACAGAGGTGGGGACAAATTTCAGTCCCCATCCCTGCTGGAAATTACATTCTGTTTGCTTTGAAATCTGCAAGTTTGCCAGGGAAATGGCAGCAGCAGGTAGTGGTGACAGAAGGAAGATGCCCCCTTGTGACTGTCTGTATCTTAGAAGAATTGAACAGACGTCTCCCCTCATACAGAGCTTATGAAAGTACACTAATCTATGCTTTATGTAGGTAGAATTACCGAGGGATAGAGTTTTCAGTAGAAAGACCCTGGTATTGAGACACCAGGAGCAATGAAATAGCAAAAAAAAAATCATAAATTAATGTTAATGTTGATAATCTGATGGTAGTGTTTATTGCAGATGAAATATTTCAGAATGCCTATTTCATTTTACTCACCAAATACATTTAAAAATGAACATAATATTTATCTATTTTTAATATTATAGTTCTCTCTGCTTTAAAGGGGAAGAAATGGAGCATTATAAGGCAGCACATACATTTGAAGACACAAATGGATTTTCATGTCATTTCAATGCATTCCAAGTGTCAAGGTGTTACTTCTGGTTTTGGTTTTTGAGACAAAAATCTCACTCAGCAGCTTATGCTTACCTGGAATTCACTGTATATCCCAGGCTGGCCTGGAACTCACAGCAACCCTCCTGCTTCAACCTCCTAAATACTGGGTTTACTCATGAGCTGCATCTTGGCATATGCCCTTTCTTGACAACTCTGTAAGCTGTCAGGGAAGGGTTGGCATTATCATGTCATCTTTGTCACTCACTGGAGTTGTTTGTTCTCTTCACTGTACCATATAACAAACTCTCTGTTATCTGCTGAATTAAACTGAGTCTTGACAACCCCCGCTACAGAAAGTAATCAAAAGATGTTGAATCTAATCAGCATGCAGTCTTCTCCATACAGCCATGCCAGCCTGAAATTGAAAATTACCACCTGGCCCTCCCCTCACTGTACTGGCTCAGCAGGGTGTTGTGCTATGTATTGGGGCCATTCCAGAGTCCTTGTCATAGCCTGTAACACGTAAGTATTAATTGATTTACTTACATGGAAAAATATATGCCATCAAAATCAGGAACACTGCTGTAAAGAAAAATGGTACCAAGATACACCTTCCATAAGACACACCCCATCACCCCCTGTCCTTGCAAATGCAAGGCTGACATCTGCCAGTGTCCCAGGACTATTTATCTGCTTCTCTTTCTAAATGACAAGGAAGCTGGTTTCTAAACACCATCAGCAGGACACCAGGTGTTCTTGCATCCAGGATATCTGAGCCCCAGGAGAAATTGGGAAATAACAGTAGAGGTTATACTAAGCTAAACATCTCAAAGCTTGCATCTGGGACTGGCGAAGGGTGACTGCCTTCAAAACCTTTTGTGTAACACTTTGAGTTGGCTTTAGGTTCACAACAACCTTTTCATTTACCTCTTCAGAAACAAACTGAAAAATAGAAAAATATGCCCCAAATACTACCTGTCTCCTTGGACTTCCCAAAGGCAATGTGCAAGATGGCCTCTTTTAGAAGGCCATAGATTGAAGACATCTCTAGATTATCCAACAGGCCAAGCCCTTATGAATAATTACGGATAGCCACAGATGTGTGGCCATCATCACTTTTAACCTATTTGGAAAAAAAAAAAGTATGCATTTCTAGACATCGCATCTGAAGTCAAGGACTGAACCAAATGCCATTTGTGATTTTAACTATGACACTAAAGAGTAAATCAAGTCCACTAAAAGTAAATTAAGGGTGCTTTGGGAAAAGTGCATCCTTTTGATGTTTCTCTCTCTTCCTTCTTTCACTGATGTGTGAAATGTGCAAGGACCAGGTAAAGAAGGTTAATTTCCTAGGGACAAACTATAGCAGCACCATTTGGTCCCATTGGCAACACTCTAGCTGTGGTTACTTTATACATTTTATTTTCAAACTTACTGTCCCATAGAATTACCTTTTGAACAAGTGGATTTTCATAAATTCTAAGTACATATACAGTCTCATGGAACCACAACTATAGCCATGGCACAGCTTCATCTCTACAAAAACTGCCTTTGGATTGCACCCTTTCGTCTCCCCTAACTTCTGATCTGTTTTGTGTTTTTGAGAGTGACATATAATTGGAATGGAATAGTATGCAATTTTCATGGACTGGCACTTCTTTTTCACTTAACATAATAGCTTTGAGATTCAATCATTTTGTGTGTGAATTTAAATTTTCATTTCTGTAGGGCAAATGCCTTGGGATGGAACTGTTGGATCATATGACAAAAGTATGATTTCACCATAAGAAATTGCCAGAACATTTTTCAGAATGGTTTCCACACCAGTTCTCAATCATGACAGACATGTGTGAGTTTCTGTTTGCCCCACATCCTGTCTAGTAGACACATGTTTGTATACATATGCAAAGATATGTTGCTAAAATTCCTTCCCAGGGGGAGGTGTAAGCAACATTTACTCTTCCTCTGGAGGTCCCAAATGACAAACTGAGGCACAACTCCACCAAAGTTCACTTTAGGAAACCAATGACTTTATTGGGCTCTCTTACAGAACACTAATAAAGAGTTGCTTATTGAAATGTGGGAGATCCCCTTCCCAAAACACCACACAGAAATTCTTTACTCAGAAGGGATGATCATTTTCCCATAGCTGCAAAATGCAGCGCCTTCTCCTAGTCTTCCCCAGCCTATATACTCTAGCCCTTCCCCAAGGCCATGGGCAATTAGGACAGAGTTGCATACAAAAGGTGCTATAGGTACAATAGTGAGGATCCTGTGGACCGCTTTTCCCTCATGAGGGGATGTAAATAGTCATCAACCAATATGTGATGATCTTTAGCAAGCGAGTTCAGCTGAGTTCCCAAAGATGGCAGTTGGTTGGCTTGGAGGATAAATCCCATGTATGCATGATATACACACATACATCATATTCATACGGGCTTTTATCTTTTTGGGTGTGTGTGTGTGTGTGTGTGTGTGTGTGTGTGTGTGTGTGTAAGTCTGAAGACATCGGGTGTCTTCCTTGATTGTCCTCCACTTTATTGAATTAGGATCCCTCACTGAGCCCAGAGCTCACTGATTCTCCTTAGTCTACCTGGCCACCTTGTCACCCCAAGGATTCCCTGTTTGTGCTTCCTGCAGTCTGGGAGTACAAGTCTGGCATGCCTGTCTGACTTTTACATGGCTTTGGGGGATCCAAACTCTAGTCCTCATGCTTGCAAAGCAAGTGCTGTACTTGCTGAGTCTCTCCGCCTTCACTGTGGCTGTTTGTACTTCTTAAATAAGTAATGAGTTGGACGTTATTCTTCATACCTACAGTTCAAGATTTCTCTCCATTTTTGTGAAGAACTTGTTTAGAAATTTTTTTTAGAAAAGGATTTGATAACAACAAATCTTAACTTCTTCTCACTTGAAAATGTATTTCACTCCAATGTATTTTCTGAATGAACAGCTCTAAGTCAACAGTAATTTCCTTTTCTACATTACTGTAAATCTACTATTTAGATATGCATTATAGTATATACTTATATACTAGCACTGGGGAGGTTAAGGCAGGGGGATTGTGAGTTTGAAACTAGTTTGGGCTACTTAGCAAATTTGAGGCCAACTTAGACTATACAGTAAGAGTGTCTCAAAAATATACAACCCAAAATAATAAACAAAACTAAAACCTCACAAAACTTATATTTTACCCACTTGTATTTTTTAATTTGTTTTATTTTTGCAGCTTAAACTTTTTGCTTATATCTTCATCTCTTCTATTACTTAGAAAAACTTCTATTTTTCCATTTATTTTAAGAAACATTTATGAATGCACACTGGGGATTTATATAAGACCTTCATTAAACTCCGTGGTGCATTTTCAATGGCATTGGGGCTGTTTTAACTTTTTCATTTCTAGGGGCTGTTTTGTTTTTGGAAAGATGAGTAGTTCTCAGTTGTATCTTTGATATTTTGAATGTTATGTTGATGTGCCCAGAAGTCTTGTTTAAAGCACATAGAAGGAACTTGGTGCTCTCATTTTAGTTGGTAGTTAGCCTTGGGAGCTTCAGATCATAATATCCATCCTGCCTTCTATGGGTGTTGGTCACAGGAGGAATTCCAACATCAAATCAGGTTTCAATGTCTTGGAGACCTGAGTGGAATTCTGAGAATGCAACAAGTGATTAAGAGCTAGCGGATCCTTGCAAGCTGTTCAGGAAAGAGCTGGTAATCTCCAAGCCCTTTACTCACAGGATCTTCTGGATCACTGTTCATTTTCCTTAAAAAATACAATTGTATATTTTGTGTATGCATACATGTGAGTGTACTCATGCACACTTGTGGAGGTCAGAGGAAAACCTCTGGGCATTGAATCTCTCCTTCCACCATCTGGGTCCCAGGGATCAAACTCAGGTGGTCATGCTTGACAGCAAGCACCTTTCCCCACTGAGCCATCTTGCTGATTCCATTTTTCATTTCCTGACATTTCCTGTTAGTCTTCTGCACAGAATTTAGGGCCTGAGATGCCCTGATGTCCTCAACATGTCTATGAACATGCTTGCATCCGTGCCAAAGGTTCAGTACTTCAACTGTCTTCATCCAGTTCATAGTCTCATCTTGCAGTGTAGCCTCATCCTTGCCCACTGCTTTGAAGGAGTTGTCTGGGGGCAGAAAGTAAGAGAACGGGAAAGTGAACACACTAACAAGGAAGGAAACACAACGAATATCTGTTATTGTCACCCTGTGCTTGAGCAGTGACACCTCTTCCAAAGGCCTGTCTGTACCAGTGTCTATTTGGGGGCTTCAAGCTCTACTGACTTAGTGCTAGCGGTCCTGGGGGAGTAAAAGTGTGTGGCTGCTCTTGGCCACTTGGGCAAAAGCCTGGAGATTTGGATGAACCATAATACTCCTGGTCCTTTTCTGAGAGAATGTCTCTCACCTTTATTGTGGAGCAGCCTTATATACAAACTTACAAAAACCCCAGGTCAAAGGGTTCACAACAGGATATTGATCCCAGTGGGGTGAGGTCAGGAAAACAGGAGGTACCTGTGGTTATGCTGGAAAACGACTCTTAGAGACTCCATGGGGGCTGGGTTCCAACAAAAGTGGTAAACTCGCTGTTGCTTGAAAACTTGGTGACTTCTGGTGTCTCCCACCCAAACTTGCTACTTTCTTTGTCCTCTAACAGCAGCTCTGTGTGCAATGTGAACATCTTCAAGTCGTGTTCCATGGAAAGGGAGTTGTGGAACTTACCTACTCCATTTTACTGACAGCTCAGGTTCTTTCTCTTCTGAATTACAATTTTATTCTCTAATCACGCTTTCAAGGCTGTCTTTCCATTCAAAGTTTGTACTTCCTCAGAAAGTTCCAGCAATTTATATTCTCTTAAGGATGCTGTTCTTAATTTAAACCAATGCAAGAGAACGTTCATCGACACATATGTTTATAGCATTTGCTAATTATTGCATCTGTTCTATACCTATGACATTATGTAATATCATTTTTCTAACATGTGGTTTTATTTTTCCCCCATCTTGGTTACAATTGTGAAAAGCTTATCACCTTGTTATAACACTTAGAGCACTAACACCTGAGTATATTTTAAATATATTAATGTATGCCTTTGTCCTGTCCTGGACAATTTATTCTGTAGTTCCTTGACTTGAAATTTCTTCTCACTTGTGTATGTGTATGTGTATGTGTATGTGTATGTGTATGTGTATGTGTATGTGTATGTGTATGTGTATGTGTATGTGTATGTGTGTGCCTGTGTGTGTGCGCGCGCGCGCGTGTGTTTTGTTTTTGTTTTTGAGACAGGGTATCATGCATTCCAGGTTAGTCTTGAAGTCACTATGTAAATGAAGATAACCTTGAACCTTTGATCCTCATGCCTCTGCTCCGCTTCCTTTCCCAGTGTTAGGCTTGTGGTGTACATCACCATATCTGATTTATATGGTACAGGGGATCAACCCAGAGCTTCTAGCATGCTGGACTCTACCAGCTGCACCACATCACCTTGTTATAACACTTAGAGCACTAACACCTGAGTATATTTTAAATATACTTCATTTTTAAGTGATGTATTTTTAAATTTTTATTCATGCATCTCTGTCCACAAATGCAGTGTTTCCAGTGGGAGAAGAGGGCATTGGATCATTAGGGTTGGAGTTATAGGCGGTTATGAGCTGCCAGCTGTGAGTGCTGGGAACCAAACTCAGGTTCTCTGCAAGAGCAGTATGAGCTCTTAGCCATCTCTTCTGCCTCCTATTGCTTTTCTTAAGTTAGGCTTTCAAGATCCAGCTGTGCAGAGGCTGACATTAGCTGTGTCTTCTCTGTGGCATCACTATTACTTTCTAAACAGTCTATAATCAGAGTTTTATTTTTCTCTTTGCTCCAAAAATTATTGAGGTGTTTGTCTTATTTTTATCTTGTTATTCTAACTCCAAGGGTTTGTGTGTTTTGTTTGAGAGTTTTTCATGAAGGTTAAAGAGCAGACATGCACATCATCTGTCTCATGACCTAGTACATGACATAGGATATGACATGCCATGAGATTTTGGGAAGAAAATAAGTATTTTTGCTTATAGGATATAAATTCTTCTGTCCTATAAATCATCTTTATTTTATACATTAGTCAAAGGCTCTGTGTCTCTTTTCACTTTAATCTTTTCCATCTGAAGGAGACTGAGAGCATATTCAAGTCTGGTCCAGTTTTGACAATTTAAAATTGTGTTTTCAAGATTCATGTTTTTAATAGTATTTAAATTTTTATTGATAAATGTTCATAATAGTTACATAGTTTCTATGAATATTCATAACATTAAGAACATACAATTAAACTGTATTCATTTATTATATGTAGGGTTCAGGGCAGCTTGGCTACATAGCTGCTTTGACAGGCTCAATAGAGAACAGCCAGAAAATAGGCTTGAGTTTCAGTTTACCCTAAGGCAGCACCTGACT